>NC_083572.1:40930466-41222966 GCF_027579695.1 Neoarius graeffei
TAACGCGTTGGTGTTCCTAACAAAGTGACCAGCGGCTTTTCTGTCGTTCAGATACGACGTGCATTGTGATTTTTTGTGACACGTTCATAATTTTTAACCTCTGGTTGCGAAGCCCTGAGGTGATCATGTATTCCTTTTTCTTATATTTCAGTATCCTGTTGGGGAAAACCTGTTCCAGTCCTTGTTTTATCCTCTCCAGACCAAATTCTTGGACACGGTCAACACGCTATGCGGCAGAGTTCCTCAAGTGTTTCTGAAGCAGATCGAGAAGACCCTGAAGGCCGTGTTTGAGCAGAAAGTGGTCCGCCACGCTCGGCCGCTACACAGACAGCATCGCTGAATCGCAACAGATACGGTTCCTAAATGACCAAGAAGAACCGATTCTCCAAAACCAGCGTTGCTTTTTTGTTTGTTTGTTTTTTTTAAATGGAACGTGTGCAATACCAAGAACGCAGTGTGGTTTCCTGACCAGTGTTCTCTGTCTGGAAGGGATGAGGCAGAGCTTCTTGGACAGACAGGCTTTTAAGCAGTGGTTATTATGGAGTCAATGGGAGCTTGATGAAGGGGTTGCTCTCCAAAGAACTAAACCACTTGAGTAGAAGAGCAGTGCAAAAAAAAAAAAAAAGTCCATAAGGTTACTACCTAGAAAGGTATTGGGTTGAATTAATTTAGCAGGATTTTTAATTTTTTTCAGAAAAGTTGGTATAAATGATGGAGATGTTAAAATAGCAACATTTTTCTCTTCCGCAGTGTGCCAGAGCAGCAGATTGCACACTCCTATATTATTAGTTTGACTCTCGTTGCAAAGAATATGAAGGTAACTGCTTGGCAGCAGACACAGACATGTTGAAAATGCAACTGGGGACCAGACTGTGGGTCAGACAGGGGCAAGAACAGGGTGGCGTAGCACTTGAATGTGCACTGTTCATATTCAGAGCAAATGTTTTCGAAGTAAGCAAATGGCAGCGTTGCCTGGGGGCAGTGTTGGAGAGCTGAATGACTGTTGCCTGATAATGGGCTACTTTCATTCATTTCAGTCATCAGATCATGTTTGCTGTTTACCACTTTGGCTCTTCGGCACTAAAATTCTAGTTTACACATACACCCGGTCTACAACAGAACCCTGCCCGTGTCCTAATCCATAAATAACGTGAAGTATGTGCACATTCCTGTGATTCATAATAAGGTACAGACACAGCATAAAGCTCACTTTTTTTTTTTCTTTTCAACACGACAGTATTATGTTGGCATAGAAACCACTGAAACGCAGCACAATATTGTCTGTGGTTTTTTAAAAAAAAACTTGCATGATTCAGTTTTTGGGGGTTTTTTTGTGTGAAATGCATGCTTTTAAAATTGGATACGACACAGATTTGACCTCTCGTAGGATTCCGCAAGACATAAAATACGGCACTGAAATTGCTTTTGGGAACTAATATACTGCTAATGCAGCAGCATTATTCGGAGACATTTGTGCTGTTATTTCCATCTTGTGGCAAGAACCGATAAAAAACCCAAACTCGTCATATAACTCACTCAGGATTGTTTTTCTGCTCCGTGCCCCCTTTCAAGGTTGTGCAACGTCCTGCACACACTCACTGATCATTAATCATCATTCCCCGGAAGTGTGTTGCATATATAATAAGCTATGTGGATCATTGCGTATGTGGAGCATGTCTTCAAGTCAAGATCCAATTCCAAAATCCTGCCTCTTATCAGGTGAGGGGTAGAAACTAGTGTCGTCAAGCTAATTATTTCATATTACAATTATTTTAGGGCGTACAGTACATTTACGCATTCATAATTCACATAATGTGAGGATGTGAGAGTAGTAGGTGTCTACTGGAGGAAATTTCAAAGGATAAATCCACCCTGAATGATTTCCATGGTAACCTTTATAATTAATGGGATCGTCAATGTCATCCAAATTTGTTTTTTTGTGTGTGTGTAATGGAATTCTGAGCAGACATTTTGAATTTCCTCTTTCACTGATATGCTGGTCTGTTTTCATTTCGGTTAAAGATTTCCGACATTTTAACAATTATTCCACAAAATCGAGTCGTACAGTACATGAGCTGATAGCCGACGAGCCGTGTACGATGGGATCGAGTGGAATAACTGTTTTATTCTATCCACGTTCACTGGATTTTGAGAAACGGAGCATTTTTATTTTTTGCAAATGCGATAAATTAAAACTTTATACAAAACGACGAAATCATTTCTGCTTAGCGGGCACGTGACATCGCGTACGTGCGTAATGAGATGTTCAAATTTTATTTTTCTTTGAGCTTTTGAACAGCTAAAAAAAAAAATTCAACAAGTTTTAATGCATAAAGATGAATGTAAACAAACCAGCAAAATGACAGTAGCAGTTTGTGAAAAATGCTATAATAATTCTTGAAAAATTATTTTAGAAAAGATACGTTCTTACCATCAAATACTTTCATTCCATATGTTGTTGGGTTTTTTTGGGGGGGGGATTGAGTTATTTCATTCTTCAGCAGCATGCTCCGCCATTTTGTTTTTCTCTACTCACGGTATATGAGCTGATATCCTCGTCGTAGAGTAGCCAATCAGAGCGTGCGACTGCTCATATCCAGTGAATGTGAACATAATACTACCCATTGTTAGTGTTGCAGTAACCTTTATCCTGCTTTCGATTTGCCTCATAAGAACGTTTTCAACCTCTGCGCATTTAACACACCCGAAGTTGGGGAGGACATGAAACCCTTCATGTTTGTCCTTTGTTAGCAACAAGCCAGCCAGCTAACTGTGCTGAGTGATGCACGTTTTCCTTCTCAAAACAGCAAACTGGTATATTCGCTGTTCCAGATCCGTTTAGTTGTTAAATCTAGATGTTGATCGATCCGAAGCGAATGTATACAGCAGAACTGAATAGCCCCCAAGCATAACTACATCACTTGTTTATTGCAATGCATTATGGGGGATAGCCGGGGTCGGTAGCTGTGCAATATAGCAGATGTTAGATTAATTTCGCGTGAGAGGAGCATTTTTGCCACGCTGTGTCATGGAAGACAATGAAATTGGTGATTTCAAGAGGTGGATAACATGTTGAGGGTTTACAGCAGGAAAATCTGAATCCAAATCAAGCTTGGTGAGAAGGTAAGACATAAGCGACAAGAATTCGTACAACCTAGAGATTGACCGAGTCTACCACACTGTACTACATCATCAAGTCTCAGAATGTCTTATCAAAACATAAATGAGTGATTTAGTTATCAAGAAACATTACCAAAAAAAAAAACCTTTGTAAACCCGCTGATCTGCCGTGTCATGTTCAGTATAAATGCATTTACTTCAATAAATGCCGCTAGTGAGGTACACTGAACATTATACACACCCGAAAGAGAACCCTTCATGGTTTGGGAGTTTTATCGGTCCGACAGGCTCGTTCGGCTGCCGAGTGCTTCGGTACTTTGAGAGGCAAAGGCCGAAGAATGCTTATTTGTTTTACAGGCTTTGGAATATCCCTAGTTTCAGATGATGAGCAGTGTCGATTGTTATAATCTGCTATTGAGGTATTTCACCCACGTGACCAAGTCATGTGATGCTGCCATTTTGAACGGCACGGCTCGAATCAGTTTGAATGCGAGGAAGGCGACAAACGAAAAACATGAAAGAAAAAGGAGCGAGATGCAGAAAACACCTTCACTATCCAGCAACGTAGGGCATTTACAGGGCAAGCAGAGGGAGAGGTATTTGCAAAAATTGAGGTTAGCAGGCTTAGAGAACGACGTTTACCTGCTTCCACCAGGATTGCTCACTGACGTACGGAAGTACACGAAGCCCTCGTCTTTACCTGACTTCGGCCCACATGATCTGTATACCTATGTCGTTAAAAACCCATCGCCATACACAGGTATTGATCTGAAAGCGTATAAGAGTTTGGATGCCTACAAATATTTTGTCAGGCTGGGTAACATGCCTACATCAGCGGGTCGTCCCTGGAGCCGGTGGTCGCCATCTTATTACAGCTAAGGTTTGTTCACATTTTCATTTACTTTTGGTCCTCAGGATAAACAAAATGTTATTAAATGTCATTGAAATAACTTCTTAGTCTGTTGAGACATGGCCCATTATAAATTTGCTGTTACCAGGCAATGACCAAGAACTGCATTATTAGGGTCGGTGTAGTTGTAGCAGTGTACTAGCAGCTAGCTGTTAGCACTAGCTAATGTCAACAACAGTAGCTAGTATGTTACTGTAGCAATGTTTACGTTCAGTCATTTGGATGACTGTTAAAACCTTTCAGTCTTAAGTTTTTCCTTTACTGGATTTACTAGTTTACTGAGCTAGCGTGCTCGGGCAAGCTGGGAGCTAGCGCGCGCTAGCCTGCCTACTGTTGTTGACATTAGCTAGCTTGACGTTCAAAATGGCGGACACCGGGGCGTCACGTGACCCTGTGACGTCAGGTGAAATACCTCAATAACCGAAGGCTGTTCCGCACACCATGGAAATAATGCTGGGTCACAGTTTAAGTCAGTCTTTTTCCCACCAGAGAAATGCAGGATACAAACACTTGTCCATTTCGAAGGTTTTCGTTGCGGATTAAACTCCTCCATTTCTTTCTTCTCGACTGGCAGCTGATAAAAGCTCAAATTAGGTGTTCTCTTTGTTGTAGAGATAGTTAGTTAGGCACACAGCAATTCACCTTAGGCACGGTTAAAACCGGTTAGACAGAACAATGCAGTGTTTAACAAAGGAGAAAGTAAACAATATAGCAGAGCTGACCCCATGTATCGCCCATAATGCATTGCGGTAAACAAGCGATGATGTAGTCCTGGGTTAGGGTTATTAAAGGTAAGAAGTGCTGCTTTGTTTACTTCTGATCGGGTGCACAGCCATGTTAGATTGATGTCACTCTGCAAACTGGGAAGGAGCTCATTATTGAGAAGATGAGCAAGCAGGAATTAAGTTGATTGGAGAGTTTTCTTTGGCTTTTCCTGTTGGAGGTTAAGAAATAAAAGTTGCGACCAAGTCGAACGCAGAATCAGCCCTCACTTAAAGGAACAGTCCACCGTATTTCCATAATGAAATATGCTCTTATCTGAATTGAGACGAGCTGCTCCGTACCTCTCCAAGCTTTGTGCGACCTCCCAGTCAGTCAGACGCGCTGTCACTCCTGTTAGCAATGTAGCTAGGCTCAGCATGGCCAACGGTATTTTTTTGGGGCTGTAGTTAGATGCGACCAAACTCTTCCGCGTTTTTCCTGTTTACATAGGTTTATATGACCAGTGATATGAAACAAGTTCAGTTACACAAATTGAAATGTGGCGATTTTCTATGCTATGGAAAGTCCGCACTATAATGACAGGCGTACTAACAACACCTGCGCGCTTCGGCAGCGCATTGATATCTGAGCTCCGTATCAATGCGCTGCCGAAGCGCGCAGAAGGTGTTAGTACGCCTGTCATTATAGTGCGGACTTTCCATAGCATAGAAAATCGCTACGTTTCAATTTGTGTAACTGAACTTGTTTCATGTCACTGGTCATATAAACCTATGTAAACAGGAAAAACGCGGAAGAGTTTGGTCGCATCTAACTACAGCCCCAAAAAATACCATTGGCCATGCTGAGCCTAGCTACATTGCTAACAGGCGTGACAGCGCGTCTGACTGCGTCTGACTAACTGGGAGGTCGTGCAAAGCTCGGAGAGGTACGGAGCAGCTCGTCTCAATTCAGATAAGAGCATATTTCATTATGGAAGTACGGTGGACTGTTCCTTTAACCTCTGCTAACAGAGAGATGAAGGCTGGAAAAATGGTGCATGAGAAAAGAAGGCCTTGTTTTTAGGAGCTAACGGGAAAATATGATCATTTTCACTTCTGTTTGAGATCGTTAAGATCTTTTCTCTTGTTAATTAAGAATTATTCGCTGAAGGCAAAGTGAATATCGGTGATATTCACTGAGACTGAGGCAGATGATTGTTTTAGCGTAAATACACAGGTGATTTTTTTTTTTTTTAAATCATATTAAAAGATTATTTCAAACTTCAAAAGCGGCATGCAAATGTAATAAAGGAACAATGCAGACTCGTCACGTATCTACGCTGAGTCACATATAAAATAATTTGCTTTGAAATAGATAAAATAAATCAGCATTCCATCTGACCTTTGAATACTGTTAGACCAAACTTCGTAGCATCTTTAGTGATTTTAGGAACAGTATTTTCTTTCATAACTTGTAATTCTTCCTCACTTACGTTGACAAAGCGATTGGCCGCCATTTTGCTGCGAGTTGCTCAAGGTGATTATCAAGAAACAGTCTGCATTTCTTGACCAATCAGCGCACGCGATTTCCTATAATCACCTGCGTATTTATACTTAACACAATTATAACTGTACAAGCAAATTTCTCACAGGAATAATGAAAGTACAGTGTCAACCAACATATCAGTACCAGAATTACAAATCACGTCAAATATGTTCAAATTTATTGTGTTTCAGGGAAGAGTTTTCCTTTAAATAGTTATACTTGGTATGGAAGCATACATTTCACATAAAAATAAAAACGCACCAAAATTGTTTACAGTGCATTTTCCTAGGGTAAGCACGGACCTGTCCTTGAACAACCATGTTCAAGCTTCCCAAAGTTACAGAAATGACCAGGAACCATACATCTGCTAAATATTTTTGTGATATTTGCTTGCTATTGTATTTCAATCTTTATATTGATCATGTTTATACCCATTTTATCTGAAGACCTGAAACAAAAAGAAAAAAAAAAAGCAGAGAAAGTGTTGTAAATAATATGACCTAAATGTGACCATCAGCACACTGTGCTTTTTCTTCTCTGGGACTGGTTTCCAGCATCATCTCACTGCTAATGAATTGGAATATTCTGAAACATACAATGATATATATTTCTGTTTTTATCTGAGGTGTCAATGCATGTCGGAAATGTAATAAATAAAAACGCATAAGCTTTTTCCAGTCTTCTGTTCAGGTTGTTACATAAGAAGCCATAACATTTTGTGTCTGATCATGATTGTGACACGGTCCTGCTGGAAAATCCGGCTCAGTCTGACCAGTTGCTAAAGCACAGGTTGAGCAGATCAAACTGGTCGACCAGCTTTTGCCAGCTGGCAAGTGCTGGTAGCAAGGAACTAGTTTCTGAACTACTGCTACTAATGATATATGATGTTATTTTTAAGAAAATGCACAATATTTAAGATAATTAGTAAAACTCAAGTTTTAATGAGCAATTATTTAAGTAAAAAGGAAGCTGCGCCTTGCCCAGTTGGTAGCCGTCATATGATGGGAAGACTTATCTGGTGGGTGGGAATTTGCCAAGCCTAAATTGGGGAGAAAGTGCGTGTGTGCACGCGTGTTTTATTTATTTATTTTTATTTTTTAATCTAACAAAAGGTTCTACTATATACAGTGTCTTGCAAAAGTATTCATCCCCCTTGGTGTTTGTCCTGTTTTGTCACGTTACAAGCTGGAATTAAAATGGATTTTTGGGTGGTTAACAACATTTCTACCACTGTAAAGGTGCAAGTTGCTGTTTTATTGTAACAACCAATAAGATAAAAAAAAAAAAAAAACAGAAATCTGGAGTGTGCACAGGTATTCACCCCCTTTACATATAAAACCCCTAAATAAGAGCTGGTCCAACCAATTCACTTTATAAATCACTGTAATATGTCCCTGATGTGGGTGGAGTACAGAAGCACAGCAGGAGAGAGATAACATTCATACACTGGTTTCCGTTTTGCTTTTCAGCTTTAACATCTGTTTATATACGCACACACCCTGATGTGTTCTGGTCTGGGGAGCTCCCTTCTCTCTGCTCTCTCCCTCCTTTTCTATCGTCCACCATCACTGCAACACACAACATTGACAACAGGTGCATGGACTTTACCACTCACCTTCCCTGACCCTGCCCTCTATTCACAAACTGACACTAGACCACGCCCCTGCTGCTACATACCCCCACCACCCGACTCAGGCCGGGGAGCCGTCCGGCCTGCAGTGGACACACACCCCCACCCACCCCCGACGGGACAGGAAGTCCGCCACCACCATCTGCACCCCCAGCCTGTGGACCGCCTCGAATTTAAACAGCTGGAGGGCAAGATATCAGTGGGTGATCTGCGCATTGGTGGAGCCACTGGAGGGGTGCGTGGTCCAAACAGAGGGTGAAAGGGTGCCCCAGCAGGTAGTATCGGAGGATGAGGACCGTCCACTTGATGGCCAGGCACTCCTTTTTGATGGTGTTGTACTTGCTTTCATGCATCGAGAGCTTGCAGCTGATGGACAGTGTGGCGTGTTCTTTGCCGTCCACCTCCTGGGACAAAACAGTCCTCTGTCCAATGCGTCCATCTGCAAAATAAAATGGAGAGAGAAGTCAGGGGAGTGTAAAAGTGGCCCCCCCACACAGTGCAGCTTTTACCTTGGTGAAAGCCTGTTGGCACTGCTCTGTTCACTGGACCAGATCTGGTGCTCCCTTTTTAGTGAGATCAGTCAGCAGGCTGGTGACGTCCGAATAATTAGGTATGAACCTATGACCGTAGCCAGCCAGCCCCAGGAACTGTCTCACCCCCTTTTTGGTCTTGGGGCCCAGGCAGGCTGCAATCGCTGCAGTCTTGCCAATTTGGGGACGCACCTGCCCATGACCCACGTGGAAACCCAGATACCGTACTTCCAACTGCACACTTTTTCAGGTTAGCTATGAGACCCGCATGCCTCAGCAACTTGAGGATAACCCTAAGGTGTTCAAGATGCCGTGGCCAATCATTGCTGTATGTGATAATGTCATCAAGGTACACTGCCGCATAGGTGGCATAGGGACGGAGAATCTTGCCCATGAAATGTAGCGGGAGCCCCAAATAACCCAAAAGGAAGCGTGACAAACTGGTGTAATCCAAATAGTGTGGGAAAAGGCTGTTTTCTCTTGGGATAGAGGAGTCAAGGGGATCTGCCAATATGCCTTTGTTAAATCCAGTGTCCAGTGCAAGCAGCACATAACTGATTGAGCAACTCATCAATGCGAGGCATTGGGTATGCGTCGAATTTAGACACCACGTTGACTCTTCTATAGTCTACACAGAACTGGACCGACCCGTCGGTCTTGGGTACCAGGACCCACCGGGCTGCTCCAGTCACTGTGTGACTCCTCAATTATGCCTATGTCAAGCATGCCCTTGTTCATCCCGAACCACCTTTTTTTGTGTGTGTGTTCGGGTAAGCGTTAAGGGCGGCTGCGCACCACCACTCCCTGGGGCGTTTCAATGTAGTGTTCTATGAGGTGGGTGCGGCTGGGAAGGGGCGAGAACGCATCAGAAAACTCCTCTTGCAACTTGGCAACCTCTGCAAGTTGGGCTGGTGAGAGGTGGTCTCCACAAGGGTCCAGAGTGGTTTGGGTTGCTGCTTTGGTTGTTTTTAACCTCCAGCTCCGCCTTTTCCGGAACTACCAACACCACAGGGACTCCCTTGTTCCAACATTTTAATAGGTTGAGGTGATATATTTGCAGAGCTCCGCCTCATCCATTCGCTTCACCTCATAGTTGATGTCCCCGATTCACCATTCGACCTCGAAGGGCCCTGGCCACTTGGCGACTTGACGTGGGCAATAACATGAATACTTTGTCTCCTGGAGTGAACTCCCTGAAGCACACGCCCCTGTCGTACAGCCAGGTTTGACGCTCTTGTGCCTGCCATAAATTCTCCTGGGTTAAGTGTGTGAGGGTGTGGAGCTTTGCACGCAAATCGAGAACATATTGAATTTCGTTCTTGCTAGTTGAAGGTCCCTCCTCCCAATTTTCCCGCAGCACATCCAAAATTCTGCGCGGCTTTCGCCCATATAATAATTCAAACAGTGAAAACCCCGTGGAGGTTTGCAGGACCCCTCGTACTGCGAATAACAGGGGCTCGAGCCATTTATCCCAATTACGTGCATCCTCACTTACAAATTTCTGAATTAATTTTTTTTTAAGTGTTTGATTAAATTGCTCTACTAAGCCATCTGTTTGTGGGTGATAGATGCTGGTGCAGATATGTTTAATTCCCAAGAACTCATACAGTTCGCACAGTGTGCGTAATGTAAACGTAGTGTCTTGGTCCATCAGGATTTCTTTTGGAATCCCGACCTGGGAGATAACACGGAAGAGCGCTTCCGCAATACTGCATGCAAAGATATTGCGGAGAGGCACTGCCTCCAGATATCGTGTTGCATAGTCCACCAGAACTAAAAGCAATATCCTCATACTGACTGATCTAATGGCCCAACGAGATCCATATCGATTCTCTGGAAGGGGGTCTCTATTAGAGGGAGCAGGCGTAAAGGCGCTTTTGGAGTGGCTGCGGGATTTACTAATTGGCATTCGCGGCATGCCGCACACCACCGACGGACATCCCCGTGAATCCCTGGCCAACAGAACTAGGCCATTATTCGAGCTAGTGTTTTATCCTGTGCTAAGTGTCCGTCCATGGAATTAAAGTGAGCTGCATGGAACACGAGTTCCCGACGGCTCTTAGGGATTAACAATGTTATCTGTTCACCGGTTTGCAGTGTCCTGCATTACTTGATACAGCCTATCCTTAATAATCGTGAAATAAGTGAAGGCAGGTGCCGCATTTGGCTGGAGAGTTTGACCATCAATTACACTCACTTGGTCAAACGCATGATGCAGAGTCTCGTCTCGCAACTGCTCTAACAGGAAATCCTCGAGGGAATCCCCGAGAGAAGGAGTAAGGGCAAGCTGCTCCTCACTCCTCGCATTGCCCTGACGTGGTGCTGGCGTAGACTGCTCTGTGACAGCTTCCCCAATCAATCCCACACCGGGATCCCCCCGTGACATATCCTTGCAGGACCCACCCCCTATTATGTGTTCCATGAAGTTTCTGAATCCCGGTCAATCCGCCCCCAAAATCAGCGGGTGGGTGAGACGAGGATTAATGCCCACCTTTTATTCTATGCTTTTGTCCCCGAAATAGAATATGGACAGACACTAGAGGATAATTGTGAACATCCCCATGCACGCGCACAACCTTCACCGCTTGTACTCTCCCCAATGCCTTACCTTGCACCAGGCTTTGGTGGATTGAGGTCTGATTACAGCCAGAATCTACCAACGCGCAACATGTATCCCCTTGGACACTTGCTGGTATATGATACGCTCTGGCCCGATCAGGGGCATCAGGGATCTGGACCACAGCTCCCACCTCCATCGCGGAGCACTGACTCTGGAGATGCCCCGGCTCCCTGTACCGCCAGCATACTGGCCCAGGCTTTCCCTCTGCACCGGCGTTATGGGCGTCACTCACCTGAGGTGGAGAAGACAAAGACATGGAAGAGGGAGACGGGAGGACACCACAGGTGCGACAGGCCAGCTGGGGGAGAACAGGATAGGGAAAAGAGAGAGAGAGGAAACGAGAAGAGGCAACCCATCCGCCTGCCGTCGGAACCGCCGCCAGATAGTCCTCTGCCAACTTGATGGCTTGCTTCAGCGACGCCAGGCGATGACACTGGAGCCACTCCACCGTTCCTTCCGGAAGTTGAACGATAAACTGTTCCAGCATCACCAGATCAATAATCCCATCAGCGTCGCGGTCGTCCGCCCTCAGCCACCACCGGCAGGCGTCCCGGAGCTGTTGGCCAAATGCAAACAACCAGCTGACCACCTCCAATGTCAGCGTCCGGAAGCGCTGGTGATATTCCGGGGACCAGCCAACACGCTGCAGGATGGTTCGCTTCAGGTCTGTGTATACGAGCTGGCTGTCAGCGGGGAGCTGCTGCACGGCAAGCAGCGCCTCGCCAGTCAAGAGGGGAAGTAGGCATGCCGCACACTGCTCAATTGGCCACCTCTATATATCAGCCACTTGCTCAAAGAGGGTGATGAAGGCTTCTGGATCGTCGTGTGGGCCCATCTTCATGAGGGTGACGCGGGGAGGGTCCACTGCAGTCGAGGCCCCTGCCGACGTGAGCAGATGCTAGAACGCCTGGCGATCTTCCTGCTGGGCTAGCATCAAGGCTTCAAAGCGTTGCTCTTGCTCCTTCCGGAGGTCGGTCAGCATTTGATGCTGGTTCTGCTGTGTGGTAGCGAGGGCATGGATGAGATATTTAAATGAGGAGGGGTCTCTGAGGTGGTTCCCTTCCATACTCCCAGGTTTCGGCACCACTGTTATATGTCCCTGATGTGGGTGGAGTACAAAAGCATGGCAGGTGAGAGATAATGTTCTCACACTTTCTTTTCCGTTTTGCTTTTCAGTTTTAATATTTGGTGAGACACATGCCCGTGCGTGCGCACACTATTGTGTTCTGGTCTGGGGAGCTCCCTTCTCTCTGCTCTCTCCCTCCTTTTCTATCGTCCACAGTCACTGCAACAAACACACATGCACCATTAATCGACAACCAGTCCATTGACCTTGCCACTCACTTTCCCTGACCCTGCCCTCCATTCACAAACTGCTGCTACAGTCACATAAATGTTTGATTTAAGATCCTGCATGCAATCAGTGTCACATGGTGTCTTTATAAATCAACGTGTTCTGAAAGGACCCTGCCTCTGCAACATGATTTAAGCAAGCAACATGAAAACCAAGGAGCACTCCAAACAGGTCCGAGGCAAAGTTGTGAATAAGTATGGATCAGGGTTGGGTTATAATAAATAAATAATCCCAAACTTTGAATATCCCAGGGAGCACCATTAAATCCATTATAGCAAAAGGGAAAGAATATGGCACCACTACAAACGTGACAAGAGAAGGCCGCCCACCAAAACTCACAGAGCGAGCAAGGAGGGCATTAATCAGAGATGCAATAAGACACCAAAAATAACACTGAAGGAGCTGCAAAGATCCACAGCATAGATGGGCATAGAACCACTTTAAAGGGGAACTCAAGTCATTTTTAAACTTGCTTTATTTTTTAATTAACATATTATTCAATTACGTTTTCGTAACCTTATATCGTGACTGGTATTGGCAACTAATTGCAATTAAATATTATAGCTATCGGCCTGTTCGGTTTTTAGCCATGTTGAATTTAGTTTGTTTGGTCTACAGCACGTATCGCTTATCTGCACGATCTTCACAAGACTTGTGCGAGACTTCAAAACGTGTCAGCACCGTCATTTTGAAAACTGTTTTCCAAACGAAATATTTCACAAAAACGAGTTTAAATGACTATTACTGCCTACTTGTTTCAAACTTTCCTGATTGCTATCAAAACAACACTTCCGCCTTGATTATATCAGCAGTCGAAAGAGGGCACGCGCATCTTTTGACAGCGTTAGCAGATGTTGGTCACTTTGATTTCCGCTGTACGTTTTACTTCCGTCCTACAACGTCTCGTACAGGTCTCAACGAATCTCATTTAGGGCTATTGCTTTGACATGTGGACTGATATATTACATAGCATATTTCAACCACTCATAACTTGCTTTAGCAGTGACAAAATAGCTTTCAAAAAGCATTCCTATATTTAATAAAATGAGAAATAGAATTTTGAGAAAAAAATTTGCCTTCAGTTCTCCTTTAAGCAGTATACCACACAGAGCAGGGCTTTTTGAAAGAGTGGTCAGAAAAACCCCTTGCTTAAGAAAACACGTTTGGAGTTTGCCCATCAGCATGGGGCAGACTCCCCAAACCCATGTAAGAAGATTCTCCGGTCCGATGAGACTAAAATTGAACTTTTTGGCCATCATAGGAAATGCCATGTCTGACACAAACCCAACACTTCCCATCACCCTGAGGACACCATTCCTCCAGTGAAGCATGGTGGTGGCAGCATCATGCTATGGGGATGTTTTTCATCTGCAGGGACAGGAAAGCTGGTCAGGATATCTCATAACTGACTCACACTTTTTTTTTTGACATCACGAGATACATTGATTAAACAATGGGGAAACTATTTTATGTCACATAAGCCATCCTTTGCGGGAATTTTTTGATGAGGAATATAATAACGGTTAGACATTCTTCTTTGCTAAAGAACAGCACTTTCTTTCAAATCCGTTTATGATTACACTATAAGCTTATACAGATTATCCACTATCCAAGTCCCTCTGAATTTGCTGTTCTCTAACATTATTCCCCCCTTACACATATCCCACAATCCACTACGTGGTTGCGAACTTCTGGTGGCCAGGCCCAGGCTGCTGATAAGGGTACAAAAACCAGTGTTGGGCTATATAATCAGTTTTGATGTTCAAATATTGGATGTAAGCTGAAATGTGGTGTTATTAGATTGCTTTTCTAGTTACTGGTTCCATGATATTTTTTGTCAGCACAGAAGCTTTTAATTGGTCATCCTTATATTATCGATACAGCCCTTTCACTTGCTGCATTGTTTATGCAAAATACATGTTCCAACTGCTCAGCACTATAACTTTGGTCAAAAACATTAACAGCGTACGTTTACATCCATCCATTATCTATAGCCGCTTATCCTGTTCTACAGGGTCGCAGGCAAGCTGGAACCTGTCTTAGCTGACTATGGGTGAGAGGCAGGGTACACCCTGGACAAGTTGCCAGGTCCTCACAGCGCTGACATAGAGACAACCATCCATTCATCCCTCTGGTCAGTTTAGAGCCACCAATTAGCCTAACCTGCATGTCTTTGGACTGTGGGGGAAACCAGAGCACCCAGAGGACACCCACGCAGACACAGGGAAAACATGCAAACTCCACACAGAAAGGCCCTTGCTGGCTGCTGGGCACCAGTGCTAACCACTACACCTCTGTGCTGTGTGTACGTTTACATCCATCCATCCATCATCTGTAGCCGCTTATCCTGTTCTACAGGGTCACAGGCAAGCTGGAGCCTATCCCAGCTGACTATGGGCGAGAGGTGGGGTACACCCTGGACAAGTCGCCAGGTCATCGCAGGGCTGACACAGAGACATCCCTTCACACCTCCGGTCAATTTAGAGCCTAACCTGCATGTCTTTGGACTGTGGGGAAACCGGAGCACCTGGAGGAAACCCACGCAGACGGGGGTAGAACATGCAAACTCCACACCGAAAGGCTTTCGCCGGCCGCTAGGCGCCAGTGCTAACCACTCCACCACTGTGCCGCGTATACATTTACATCCATCCATCCATCCATTATCTGTAGGTGCTTATCCTGTTCTACAGGGTCAGAGGCAAGCTGGAGCCTATCCCAGCTGACTATGGGTGAGAGGTGGGGTACACCCTGGACAAGTCGCCACACATAGACACAGACAATTTAGAGTCACCAGTTAACTTTTGGACTGTGGGGGAAACCCACGCGGACATGGGGAGAACATGCAAACTCCACACCGAAAGGCTCTCGCCAGCCGTTAGGTGCCAGTACTAACCACTCTACTACCTTGCCGTGTATACATTTACATCCATTATCTGTAGGCACTTATCCTGTTCTACAGGGTCACAGGCAAGCTGGAGCAAGTCGCCACACATAGACACAGACAATTTAGAGTCACCAGTTAACCTTTGGACTGTGGGGGAAACCGGAGCACCCGGCGGAAACCTACGCGGAGACGGGGAGAACATGCAAACTCTGCACAGAAAGGCCCTCGTCGGCCACGGGGCTCCAACCCGGACCTTCTTGCTGTGAGGCGACAGCGCTAACCACTACACCACCGTGCCGCCCCGCAGTATTAATCCTGGGGGAAAAAAATTCCGTCAAACCATGTAAATCTCATCTCATTATCTCTAGCCGCTTTATCCTGTTCTACAGGGTCGCAGGCAAGCTGGAGCCTATCCCAGCTGACTATGGGCGAAAGGCAGGGTACACCCTGGACAAGTCGCCAGGTCATCACAGGGCTGACACATAGACACAGACAACCATTCACACTCACATTCACACCTACGGTCAATTTAGAGTCACCAGTTAACCTAACCTGCATGTCTTTGGACTGTGGGGGAAACCGGAGCACCCGGAGGAAACCCACGCGGACACGGGGAGAACATGCAAACTCCACACCGAAAGGCTCTCGCTGGCCGCTAGCTGCCAGTACTAACCACTCCACTACCTTGCCGTGTATACATTTACATCCATCCATTATCTGTAGGCACTTATCCTGTTCTACAGGGTCACAGGCAAGCTGGAGCAAGTCGCCACACATAGACACAGACAATTTAGAGTCACCAGTTAACCTTTGGACTGTGGGGGAAACCGGAGCACCCGACGGAAACCTACGCGGACACGGGGAGAACATGCAAACTCTGCACAGAAAGGCCCTCGTCGGCCACGGGGCTCGAACCTGGACCTTCTTGCTGTGAGGCGACAGCGCTAACCACTACACCACCGTGCCGCCCCGCAGTATTAATCCTGGGGGAAAAAAATTCCGTCAAACCATGTAAATCTCATCTCATTATCTCTAGCCGCTTTATCCTGTTCTACAGGGTTGCAGGCAAGCTAGAGCCTATCCCAGCTGACTTCGGGCGAAAGGCGGGGTACACCCTGGACAAGTCGCCAGGTCATCACAGGGCTGACACATAGACACAGACAACCATTCACACTCACACCTACGGTCAATTTAGAGTCACCAGTTAACCTAACCTGCATGTCTTTGGACTGTGGGGGAAACCAGAGCACCCGGAGGAAACCCACGCGGACACGGGGAGAACATGCGTACTCCGCACAGAAAGGCCCTCGTCGGCCACGGGGCTCGAACCCGGACCTTCTTGCTGTGAGGTGACAGCGCTAACCACTACACCAACCTGTAATAATAATTTTGAAAATCCAAACTGATCAGCAGCGCATTAATATTAGCCTGTGATTGGAATTACACCCGGAACTCCTTTCAGAAGCGCTGCTAGAGAATTACCACCTCAGATTCCAGAACAGAATAAAATTATGGTTCATTAATAACGGAGCACAGACAGCCTGAAGGGCTGAAAAAGAAATCATAGAAAGTTTTCAGACTCGTCTCCATCCTGCGCTGTGAGAGCAGTGGAGGTCTCTCTGGAGTTCACGTCCACAACACCGACGACTTTCCGCTAGTGACGTCACGCGCGCCATATTGAATTTTTTTTTTTTTTTCCGCTTTCCTTCTCAGCAGCAGCCATTAGCACGTCGCTTGGTGGTGGATTTTAGACCCTCGGAAACATGGAAATCGACACGCTTCTGGAGGCTTTGAAAGGTTGTTGTTGTCGTTTATTTTATTTTGCTAGTTAGTATAAACGTTATGGAGGCCGGCCGGCGGTGTGGAGACGCGGTGCTAGCGGCTGTTGTTAGCCACCAAACCGTCATGTTAGCACGGTAACTTAGAGCTCCGTCGCTAGCGTACACCGCTAACAACTTCGGTTTGAGATTTGACACGAGTTAAACTGCGATTAGTCGTCGAAATAGTTTTAGTCCTGTTGAGTTTTACACCCTGTGGGATTATACAGCTAGCGAGGTTAGCCGTTAGTTGCTAATTGCTAGCTAGAGCAAGTTCTGAGCTAGGAGCTAACTCTAGCTGTGGATTAGACACTTCAAAGATATATGTTTACAGAAAATGTCCTAATAAGCTTTTTTTTTTTAAACTTCATGTTCTTAAAGTTATACATGGCGTAGTTGAAGTCTTTGTCGTTTTTAGGATGTTTCAAATCTTTTGAACCCAGTAATTACTGACTGACTGACTGACTGCACTTTTCGGATTAATAAACTGAAAGCAGTAAAGCCGGAAATCTGTCAGTGTTTAATATTTAGTCAGTAGGTTTAGATCTGGAAGGATAACCCACATTAACGTACACTACCGTTCAAAAGTTTGGGGTCACCCAGACAATTTAGTGTTTTCCATGAAAAGTCACACTTTTATTTCCCACCGTAAGTTGTAAAATGAATAGAAAATACAGTCGAGACATTTTTCTGGCCATTTTGAGCATTTAATCGACCCCACAAATGTGATGCTCCAGAAACTCAATCTGCTCAAAGGAAGGTCAGTTTTATAGCTTCTCTAAAGAGCTCAACTGTTTTCAGCTGTGCTAACATGATTGTACAAGGGTTTTCTAATCATCCATTAGCCTTCTGAGGCAATGAGCAAACACATTGTACCATTAGAACACTGGAGTGAGAGTTGCTGGAAATGGGCCTCTATACACCTATGGAGATATTGCACCAAAAACCACACATTTGCAGCTAGAATAGTCATTTACCACATTAGCAATGTATAGAGTGGATTTCTGATTAGTTTAAAGGACATGGGACATGGATTTTTTTTCTGGGTATAATTATGTATAAAGGACATAAGAAATGCCATCTAAATCACTGCAGGACGTCAAAAATGTGAAAATCATCACATTATTCAACTTTTTTATACATCAGTGTAAAACAATGATTCGTTAATTAGCTAAGCGGTCACGTGACCCGTGACGTCACAAAAACTTTTCAAGGAGCCAGCGCTTGGGTATCTAATGCCGCTTTTCCACTACAAACGCGGCTGAGCCGTGCCGTGCTGAGCGGGGCTGTTGGAGTTGCATTTCGACTACAACCGCGCTGAACCGTGCTGGCTGGAAGTGGGTGGGCACATTGGGTGGAGTTAGCGAAAGTGGGTGGACGTCACGTGATGTCGTTAAGCAGCGCAAACAGTGACATCAGTGAGCTTTTAAGCAGTAGTCTCACGACCCGAATAGTAAATAATAAACATGGAGGACATGGAGTCGTTAGTGTTGCTGGTCTTGGTGCTGTGGCTTGTTGTCACCGACAACGCCAACAGATACTGGCAAGAGCGTATAGATGAAGCGAGGCGCATAAGGCTTCAGAAATTCTCGTAATTCGTAATTCTCCTTCTTCCGGGTTTGCGGTGTTTATAGATCCCAGCGTGCTCGCGGGGCATGTGAGGACACTCCTCCTCACCAATCAGTGCACAGGGGAGTGTCTGCTCACGCCCCCAGCCTCACTCGGCTCGCTTTGGCTCGCTTCAGCCCCACTCCAAAACGGTGCGAGTTTTAGGGGCTAAGCAGGGCTGAAGCGAGCTGAGTCATGCTGTTTTTTGTTAGTCGAAATGCGAGCCGTGTCGGGCTGAAGTGAGCTGAAGCGAGCTGAAAAAGGGTAGTGGAAAAGGGCCATAATGTAAACAGGTTACCGAAATGGACACCATCGACAGTGATATTCCCGATGTTTCACAGAGATGTGAAGTTAGACCCTATCAATTCGAACCGATAGCTGGAAATTCACATGAACGTAGATCTTGTCTTTACTCTGACGGGTCAGATGATTCTGAGAGTGAGGGTTCATTCAGTCCCCATGAAACTGAAAGCGGTCGGCTCGATAACACTTCCTGGTAAGTTAAAAACAATTCTGCTCAAAGGCTAATGATCTGTTGAAAGAAGTATTATTTTTGTATCATACATTGAAAGTTCATCATAGATCTAGCTGAAGTCCGTTGCAAGCTAGTTTTTTTTTTTTCTGATATTTTTCAAGATTGATTGAGATACAATGCTTCCACAGTCCGAGATGAAAACATTCAAAATGGCGAAACGAGTCAGAATTATGATAATCAATAATTGATACACCCAAAATTATAATACTAATCCTTACCGCATGAGGCCCATGGTAAAACCACACTTCCAGGAGGGGCTGCCGTCTGCCTCACAAGCTGGCCGAGAGCGCTCCTCGTCGGGCACGGCCAGGCGGGCGAATGCCCTGGTCCGTCCGCCCTGTCTAAAAAAAAAATGGTACAACTCCGAGTGAAGGTATCAATGCGCTGTCGAAGCGTGCAGAAGGTGTTAGTACGCCTGTCATTATAGTGCGGACTTTCCATAGCATAGAAAATCGCCACGTTTCAATTTGTGTAACTGAACTTTGTTTCATGTCACTGGTCATATAAACCCATGTAAACAGGAAAAACGCGGAAGAGTTTGGTCGCATCTAACTACAGCCCCAAAAAATACCATTGGCCATGCTGAGCCTAGCTACATTGCTAACAGGAGTGACCGTGCGTCTGACTGACTGGGAGGTCGCAATACACCATGATGTTCAATGTACGTTAAACACTCTAAAAGCGAAACAATTTTCTTGTCATCCAAGACACAAAAACTATTTTGTCGCATTCGTCATCATCTCGATTCACACTTCTCCATGTTCATCTACCCGCTTGTGCTGTAGCTGAAAGTTTTTGTGACGTATGATCACGTGACAGCGGCTCTTCCGGTTGTAAAATATGCATATCGGAGCTCGAGCAGAAATGCCATATAATCATCACGAATATAACGATTTTGCTAAATTTAATAGATAATTTTGTATTTGTTGATGCAATTATTTCATATTTTTAATGGAAAGAAACTGATATAGCGTGCATTTATGTTTCATGTCCCATGTCCTTTAAAGTGATCTTCATTGAAAAGAACAGTGCTTTTCTTTCAAAAATAAGGACATTTCAAAGTGACCCCAAACTTTTGAATGGTAGTGTAATCTTGTGAAGGTTTGTTCTGTTTTAAATTTTGGTTTGTGTTTCTTCTTCAGTAAATACTGTATGAAGCTGTTCCTAGCAGAGGAATGTGTGACTGAGTTGCTGTCCTGTGTTTCTGTTGTCCTTAGATTTTGAGAAGAAAGGGAAAAAGGAGGTGTCTCCATTGTTGGACCAGTTTCTGTGCCGTGTTGCGCAGACCGGAGAGACCATGTAAGTCTGAACAGGCTCCAGTGAACTTTCTATAAGTGGTGCTGCTTATCTTTTCAGGTTTCATTGTTTTGAAGCATTGGGACGAAGGTGAGAAGTAGCAAAACAGAATACATGAGTGTAGTGAAGATGCGAGGAGTCGACGTAAAGAAAGTCGGTGAATTCAAGTACCTGCGGTCGACTGTGCAGGGTAGTGACGGTGGACTTTAGGAGGAGCCCTGCTGCCCATCACTATCACCAACAACACTGTGATTGCTGTTGACATGGATGCAAACGGCGTGCCTTTTGGCGGATGCCGCCTTTTTCACAGCTGTCTGAGGGACTTGTGTGAATCGCGCAGATCCGATGAGGTTTTTTTTGGGGGGGGGGGCGCGTTGTAGTGTCTGATTATAATTTCATCAAAGTAAACTCTGTATTAAAATTACTAAATAAGCAAATGCCGTTACAGTCCATAAAACATAGGAAGTATAAGTATGAGAAGAAAACAGTAAATCAGAAAGCAGTGCACATAAAGCCAATTACGTAACTTACGTTGGACTGATGGAAATCCTTGTGCGTGCACTGAAGTGCAGCCAGCAGCAGATAATGGCGCGCAGCCAATTGGCTTTACGTGCGCAGCTTTCTGATTTACTGTTTTCTTCTCATACTTATACTAACTGTGTTTCATGGACTGTGATGGCATTTGCTTATTTAGTAATTTTAATACAGAATTTACTTTGTTGAAATTATAATCAGACACTCCAACCCCCCCCCCAAAAAAAAACCTCATCGGATCTGCGCGATTCACACAAGTCCCCCAGACAGCCATGAAAAAGGCGGCATCCGCCAAACGGCGCACCGTTTGCATCCATGTGTTGAAAGCTTCAGGTTTCTGGGTTCCACAATCTCCCGGGACCTGAAGTGGGAGACCAACACAGTCACCATCATCAGAAAGGCCCAGCAGAGGTTGTACTTTCTGCGCCAGCTCAGGAAGCTCAACCTGTTTAAGGAGCTGCTGACACAGCTCTACTCTGCCATCATTCAGTTTGTTCTCTGCTCTTCCATCACTGTTTGGTTTGGATCGGTCACCAAACAGGACAAGAACAGACTGCAACGGACAATAAGGTCTGCAGAGAAAATTATTGGTGTCAGCCTGCCCTCCATCCAAGACCTGTACCTGTCCAGAGTCAGGAAACGGGCAGGTAACATCTCTGCAGACCCGTCACACCCTGGTCACAAACTGTTTAAACTTCTCCCCTCTGGGAGACGCTACAGATCACTACGCAGAAACAACCAGACACAAGAACAGTTTTTTCCCTCAGGCTGTCTCTGTGATGAACAGCTAAAACCGGACTCAAACATCAGTAACATCAACTGTGACATATCTGCACACTCATACCGTCATTCTGTGCACACTGTATATTTATATTTACTAATTCATCCTTACACTATGCTGTCTATACATATATTTACCCTTCATGTACATAGCTTTTTGTTTTTGTCTACGCTTTTTACCTGTTGTACTAAGAGAGCTAAGTGAAACCAGAGTCAAATTCCTCGTGTGTTCACATACCTGCCAAATAAAGTTATTATTATTATTAGTAGTAGTGAGGTTAGAAAGAGAGTGCAGGCAGGGTGGAGCAGTTGGAGAAGCATTTCGGGAGTCGTTTGTGATACAGTGGTGCTTGAAAGTTTGTGAGCCCTTTAGAATTTTCAATATTTCTGCATAAATATGACCTAAACATCAGATTTTCACCCAAGTCCTAAAAGTAGATAAAGAGAACCCAGCTAAACAAATGAGACAAAAATATTATATTTGGTCATTTTATTTATTGAGGAAAATGATCCAATATTACATATCTGTGAGTGGCAAAAGTATGTGACCCTCTAGGATTAGCAGTTACTTTAAGGTGAAATTAGAGTCAGGTGTTTTCAATCAATGGGATGACAATCAGGTGTGAGTGGGCACCCTGTTTTATTTAAAGAACAGGGATCTATCAAAGTCTGATCTTCACAATGCATGTTTGTGGAAGTGCATCATGGCACGAACAAAGGAGATTTCTGAGGACCTCAGAAAAAGCGTTATTGATGCTCATCAGGCTGGAAAAGGTTACAAAACTGTCTCTAAAGAGTTTGGACTCCACCAATCCACAGTCAGACAGATTGTGTACAAATGGAGGAAATTCAAGACCATTGTTCCCCTCCCCAGGAGTGGTCGACCAACAAAGATCACTTCAAGAGCAAGGCGTGAAATAGTCGGCGAGGTCACAAAGGACCCCAGGGTAACTTCTAAGCAACTGAAGGCCTCTCTCACATTGGCTAATGTTCATGAGTCCACCATCAGGAGAACACTGAACAACAATGGTGTGCATGGCAGGGTTGCAAGGAGAAAGCCACTGCTCTCCAAAAAGAACATTGCTGCTTGTCTGCAGTTTGCTAACGATCACATGGACAAGCCAGAAGGCTATTGGAAAAATGTTTTGTGGATGGAGGAGACCAAAATAGAACTTTTTGGTTTAAATGAGAAGCGTTATGTTTGGAGAAAGGAAAACACTGCATTCCAGCATAAGAACCTGTGAAACATGGTGGTGGTAGTATCATGGTTTGGGCCTGTTTTGCTGCATCTGGGCCAGGACGGCTTGCCATCATTGATGGAACAATGAATTCTGAATTATACCAGTGAATTCTAAAGGAAAATGTCAGGACATCTGTCCATGTACTGAAGCTCAAGAGAAGGTGGGTCATGCAGCAAGACAACGACCCTAAGCACACAAGTCATTCTACCAAAGAATGGTTAAAGAAGAATGAAGTTAATGTTTTGGAATGGCCAAGTCAAAGTCCTGACCTTAATCCAATGGAAATGCTGTGGAAGGACCTGAAGCGAGCAGTTCATGTGAGGAAACCCACCAACATCCCAGAGTTGAAGCTGTTCTGTATGGAGGAATGGGCTAAAATTCCTCCAAGCCGGTGTGCAGGACTGATCAACAGTTACCAGAAACGTTTAGTTGCAGTTATTGCTGCACAAGGGGGTCACACCAGATACTGAAAGCAAAGGTTCACATACTTTTGCCACTCAGATATGTAATATTGGATCATTTTCCTCAATAAGTAGATGACCAAGTATATTTTTGTCTCATTTGTTTAACTGGGTTTTCTTTATCTACTTTTAGGACTTGATGTTTTAGGTCGTATTTATGCAGAAATATAGAAAATTCTAAAGGGTTCACAAACTTTCAAGCACCACTGTAAAGAAAGTCCCAGCAAAAGTGAAAGGTAAGATGTAGAAGACAGTAGTGGGACCAACTGTGATGTATGGATTGGAGACCGTACCCTTAAAGTGCATATCCTGGACCAATTTAGTGTTTTTTTTTATATGAAAGTATGTCCCTTTACACACTCATCCAGAAGGGTAATTTTGCACAAGGCCATCTGTCTACAGCAGAAAAAAATAAAATGCGTCTGGAAAAATCCCAAGGGAGTCTGGAGCCAGATTCGTGACGTCACCTGCGGAGCCACCAGCAGGCTGCACGAGCTTGCAAGCGCTCCCATTTCTCTCTCGTTGTCTGGTCTTTTGGGAAACGATGAGTGCTAATCCCATCATGATTGGTGTTGCTACACCCTCCTACGATACATCTGTTAACCATTTTAATAATTACATGATAACGTTGAAGAAATTTGCAGAAAACCACCAGGTCGTTTTCTCAAACAAACCAGCGCTGACGTAGGATTCAGAGGGAGGCGTCCCGCACGCGACGTCACGAAAATCAATGTTTGCCGGGAAATCCAAATGCCAAGTTTTTTCAGAATAACAATTTGCCTCAAATGGCTCGATTTCAACTGAATTTTTCTGGTATTGCGCAAAATGTGACAGATATTTGACCAAAGTTTAATATAAAATAGAGTTACATTGATCTCGCTCCTGAATTTACCCGTGATGTGCACTTTAACAAAGAGACAGGAGGCAAAGTTGAGGATGTTAAGGTTTGCGATGGGAGGTTGGACAGGATAAGGAACGAGCACATCAGAGGGACAGCACATGTGGAGAGCTTGGGAATTAAGCTAAGAGAGATGAGACTGAGATGGTATGGGCACATCCTGAGAAGAGATGCAGAGCATGTTGGAAGGAGAATGTTGAGGATGGAGCTGCCAGGCACACGAAAACGAGGAAGGCCAAAGAGGAGATGCATAGATGTGGTGAGAGAGGACGTGAAAGTGGCAGGTGTGGTAGAGAAGGATGCGGAAGACGGAGCAATGGAGACGAAAGATCCGCTGTGGCGACCCCTAAACGGGAGCAGCCAAAAGAAGAAGAAGATTGTTGTGTTTTGAAGCACAAGTAGAAAACTTGCAGCATATAGACCAGGGGTTCTCAACCTTTTTTCTACTTTCAGGCCCACCTATTCCGACTTGTAACAAGTCGGGGCCCGTTAGAAAAACATCCCCAATTATTTTGGCTCATCCATTCTCGTCTCGTCTTCTTCCGCTTTATCCGGGACCGGGTCGCGGAGGCAGCAGTCTAAGCAGGGAAGCCCAAACTTCCCTTTCCCCAGACACCTCGGCCAGCTCCTCGGGAAGAACACCGAGGCGTTCCCAGGCCAGCCGAGAGACATAGTCCCTCCAGCGTGTCCTGGGTCTTCCCCGGGGCCTCCTCCCGGGGGGACATGCCTGGAACACCTCCCCAGGGAGGCGTCCAGGAGGCATCCGAAAAAGATGCCCGAGCCACCTCAGCTGATTCCTCTCGATGTGGAGCAGCAGCGGCTCTACTCCGAGCTCCTCCCGAGTGACTGTGCTTCTCACCCTATCTCTAAGGGAGCGCCCAGCCACCCTGCGAAGGAAACTCATTTCGGCCGCTTGTATCCGCGATCTTGTCCTTTCGGTCATTACCCAAAGCTCATGACCATAGGTGAGAGTCGGAACGTAGATCGACCGGTAAATTGAGAGCTTCGCCTTTTGGCTCAGCTCCTTCTTCACCACAACGGACCGGTAAAGCGACCGCATCACTGCGGAGGCTGCACCGATCCGCCTGTCGATCTCACGCTCCATCCTTCCCTCACTCGTGAACAAGATCCCGAGATACTTAAACTCCTCCACTTGAGGCAGAACTTCTCCACCAACCTGGAGAGGGCAAGCCACCCTTTTCCGGTCGAGAACCATGGCCTCGGACTTGGAGGTGCTGATTCTCATCCCAGCCGCTTCACACTCGACTGCAAACCGCCCCAGTGCATGCTGAAGGTCCTGGTTTGAAGAAGCCAACAGGACAACATCATCCGCAAAAAGCAGAGATGAAATCCTGTGGTTCCCAAACAGGATTCCTTCTGGCCCCTGGCTGCGCCTAGAAATTCTGTCCATAAAAATTATGAACAGAACCGGTGACAAAGGGCAGCCCTGCCGGAGTCCAACATGCACTGGGAACAGGTCTGACTTACTGCCGGCAATGCGAACCAGACTCCTGCTCCGTTCGTACAGGGACCGGACAGCCCTTAGCAAAGAGCCCCGAACCCCATACTCCCGAAGCACCCCCCACAGAATACTACGGGGGACACGGTCGAATGCCTTCTCCAGATCCACAAAGCACATGTGGACTGGTTGGGCAAACTCCCATGAACCCTCGAGCACCCTATGAAGGGTATAGAGCTGGTCCAGTGTTCCGCGACCAGGACGAAAACCGCATTGTTCCTCCTGGATCCGAGGTTCGACTATTGGTCGAATTCTCCTCTCCAGTACCCTGGAGTAAACCTTCCCTGGGAGGCTGAGAAGTGTGATTCCCCTATAATTGGGGCACACTCTCCGGTCCCCTTTCTTAAAAAGAGGGACCACCACCCCAGTCTGCCACTCCAGAGGCACTGTCCCTGACCGCCACGCGATGTTGCAGAGGCGTGTCAACCAAGACAGCCCCACAACATCCAGAGACTTGAGATACTCAGGGCGGATCTCATCCACCCCCGGTGCCTTGCCACCGAGGAGCTTGCAAACCACCTCAGTGACTTCGGCTTGGGTAATGGACGAGTCCACCTCTGAGTCATCAGCCTCAGTCTCCTCAGTGGAAGACATGACGGTGGGATTGAGGAGATCCTCAAAGTATTCCTTCCACCGCCCGACAATGTCCCCAGTCGAGGTCAACAGCTCCCCACCCGCACTGTAAACAGTGTTGGCAGAGTACTGCTTCCCCCTCCTGAGGCGCCGGACGGTTTGCCAGAATTTCTTCGAGGCCGACCGATAGTCCTTCTCCATGGCCTCCCCGAACTCCTCCCAGTTCCGAGTTTTTGCCTCCGCAACTGCCCGAGCTGCAGCACGCCTGGCCTGCCGATACCCGTCAGCTGCCTCGGGAGTCCTGGAGGTTAACATGGCCCGATAGGACTCCTTCTTCAGCTTGATGGCATCCCTTACTTCTGGTGTCCACCACCGGGTTCGGGGATTGCCGCCACGACAGGCACCGGAGACCTTGCGGCCACAGCTCCGAACAGCTGCGTCCACAATGGAGGTAGAGAACATGGTCCACTCAGACTCAATGTCCCCCGCCTCCCTCGGAAGCTGGGAAAAGCTCTCCCGGAGGTGGGAGTTAAAGACCTCCCCGACAGAGTGCTCGGCCAGACGTTCCCAGCAGACCCTCACCATACGTTTGGGCCTGCCAGGTCTGTCCAGCTTCCTCCTCCGCCAGCGGATCCAACTCACCACCAGGTGGTGATCAGTTGACAGCTCAGCCCCTCTCTTCACCCGAGTGTCCAAGACATAGGGCCGGAGATCAGATGAAACGACTACAAAGTCTATCATTGACCTCCGACCTAAGGTGTCCTGGTGCCACGTGCACTTATGGACACCCCTATGCTCGAACATGGTGTTCGTTATGGACAAACCGTGACTAGCACAGAAGTCCAATAACAAAACACCACTCGGGTTCAGATCGGGGAGGCCGTTCCTCCCAACCACGCCCCTCCAGGTGTCACTGTCATCTCCCACGTGAGCATTGAAGTCCCCCAGTAACACAATGGAGTCCCCAGTCTGAGCACTCCTCAGTACCTCTCCCAGGGACTCCAAGAAGGCCGGATACTCTATACTGCTATTTGGGCCATAGGCACAAACAACAGCAAGAGCCCTCTCCCCAATCCGAAGGCGCAGCGAGGCGACCCTCTCGTTCACTGGGGTAAACTCCAACACATGGCGGCTGAGCTGGGGAGCTATAAGCAAGCCCACACCAGCCCGCCGCCGCTCACCACGGGCGACTCCAGAGAAGTGGAGAGTCCAGCCCCTCTCGAGGAGCTGGGTTCCAGAGCCCAAGCTGTGTGTGGAGGTGAGCCCGACTATCTCTAGCCGGTACCTCTCAACCTCCCGCACAAGCTCAGGCTCTTTCCCCCCCAGCGAAGTGACATTCCATGTCCCAACAGCCAGCCGCTGTGTCCGGGGATCAGGTCGTCGAGGCCCCTGCCTTCGACTGCCACCCAATCCACATTGCACCAGTCCCCTACTGCTACCTCTGTGGGTGGTGAACCCACAGGAGGTCGGGCCCACGTCACCTCTTCGGGCTGAGCCCGGCCGGGCCCCATGGGCAAAGGCCCGGCCACCAAGCGCTCGCATACGAGCCCCAACCCCGGGCCTGGCTCCAGGGTGGGGCCCCGGCTGCGTCATCCCGGGCGACGTCACGGTCCTCGGATTTTTCTCCATAGGGGTTTTGGTGAACTGCTCTTAGTCTGGCCTGTCACCTAGGACCTGTCTGCCTTGGGAAACCCTGACAGGGGCATAATGCCCCCGACAACATAGCTCCTAGGATCATTCAAGCACACAAACCCCTCCACCACAATAAGGTGGCAGTTCAAGGAGGGGCTCATCCATTCTATTAGAATCTAATAATCTATTAGTGTAAAGTGTATTAATGGGATGCCCTGTTACAGATGGGAGCCCAGTGATTAAATAAACACAATAAAAAAACTTTTTTTTTTTTTTAATTGTAGGTATTGTATCTAAAACTGTACAGATGTGCCAAACCCATGCATGCAGGTCATTCTCAGTCAAAAGGGATTAATGATCCAAAAGTGGAGTCTGGTCCATTAACACAAGAACTTATTGCCATGTTTGTGTCCAGCAAACAAGCAAGTTATTAAAACCAAGAAGAAGAAGAAGTGGATATAGAAACCACTCAATGGGATTAGATCCTTACACGTTAACAAAGATGGGTTTTTCCTACGAGTTGGAAAATTATCCATCCGTTGAGTTCCCCGACATCTCAAACTACCTGGTGCTGCAGACATTGTTCTACACGGACACACAGATGAAAACCTGGAAGATCACGGAGGCATACAACTTTTTATATGTGGCTGGGTTAAAGATCTGGGGATCGGGGCACTACAAGATAAATCCTGTATCATTTATCCCCGGGGAAGTAGGAATTTGGGGCTTTTTGTATGCGTCTTTGCGATGGATGATTGATTGCTAGGACACTACAAGTTTTAGTATCGAGTGTAAACAACCCACAGCCACTTGATTCTCAACCACTACCACCCCCCCCCCCCCTTTCTTTGGAGCGTGTTGTGCTTGGGACCCAGTCGTTACAGAAAACACCTTATGCTGATTTGAGCGCTGTTTTCACAGAGACTTTGTAAAGTATTCCGTCAGGTATGCAGTGATAGATGGATGTGGTTTTTGTTTTTTAATTAGCAGGCGTGATATTTCCAAAAACAAAACAAAAATGAAAGCAGAATCATAAAGCAGAGTATTTAACCAGAGTCATAAACATGGCTAGCAACAAACATGACCATGATGATGATGATTACTTCACAAAGTCTCTGTGAAAAGTGTCTGCATCTGCGCTTGCTGATTGCGCTCAAATCAGTATCGGGTGTTTGCTATAACGACTGGGTCCCCAGCACGCGCGCAACGCGTTCCATGAGCAAGCACGGCCGCTCGAGTTGCGCCAGACTCAAGCATGCAAAGGCGTGACAGTCAAGTGTTCGCCTGCTGTGCGATCACAACTTTTAGCTCACGTGTACATCACCGTGCAAATGCTTAATTTTCATCGATAACCCATCGCGAGTTATGTGATCATAGCTTAATGAATCGGATGTGATGTCGGATGCAACTCAGCAGTTGTACCCGACTACGAGTAAAAATTAGCTTCAACTTGGGGCGGGGGGAAAAAAAGTTGTGGCCCAGTGGTTGAGAAACACCGATATAGAGAATTCTGTCTGTCTTTTCAGAAATCTGCTCTCCTTGCTCAAGTTGTACATACGGACTGACTGTGTGTGTGTGTTTCTCTGAAGGGTGTCATGGTCGCAGTTTAAAAGCTACTTTCTGTTCAAACTGGAGAAGGTGATGGAGGACTTTCGAGCTTCGGCACCAGAGCAGAGAGGACCTGCAAACCCTAACGTGGAGTCTGTCCCGTTTGAGGAGATGAAGGAGAGAATATTGAAGATCGTCAACGGATACAACGGGTGAGTAGCCTTATCCAAGGATGGACAAATCCCAAATTCGTTGAAAGCGCGAAAGTGACGGACAGCCAGGAACATGGTTTGTTTTTCCGCCAACCTAAGTAACTCGTCTAAAAAGCGGGAGCGAGTAGCTAAATGTATTCATTCAGATTAAGGCAAAATCGATGAGTTGATGATCTTGATCCTTTTCTAACAAAGTTTCTTATGTAGAACATGTTGGTGTCATTGCTCACTTGTGTGCATTCACTGCTTCAGATGGGTTAAATTTCACTGTGTGCTTAATTCTGTGCTTGAGTGCAGGGCTCGACATTAACAGTAGCCCGATTGCCCGGGGCAACCATTCAATAGATTCGGACAACCAGACTCTCACAAATGCTTGCGCGATCGGGCAACTACCCAAATGTCAACTTGCGTGAAAAACGATGTGTATTCATTCATATTATGATGAAATTCCATCACAATTTGCGATTGTTTGACTCGGAAAGACCACGTCCATGTTATTACGGGATGTTCAACAACTAGCGGAATTCACATTCACACATCGCAGGCTCGCAATGCAGTTTCCCATTGCTAATAATTATCGCGTAGTGCATATTCAGTGTTCTATTCAGACCCTCCAGGATTTCGCGATGTTGTGATTTGCAACTTCAACGCAAATTCAACCAATCCCTGCGAATTCAGGGTGGTGTTGGATATAATTGCAATCACCGCAACTTTCCCGCAAATTTGACCAATCGTTGGCGTCGTCTTGAGGTGACGTCGACAAACTACCTTCTGCCTTACTTCCGTGTATACGTTCAAGAGAAGCAGCATGTGCGCAGTGTTGCCAGATTGGGGGGTTTTAAGTGCATTTTGGCGGGTTTTGAACATATTTTTGGCAGGAAAACGTCAGCAGTATCTGGCAACATTGCATGATGTGCGAGTCAGTGTTTATGTAGGCTTAAATTGTGTTACTGAAAGTGTGTTATGTTTACAGTGAAGGACTGTGTGCACTTTATTTTTTTACTTAATACAAGAAATTAATGGATGCCAACATTTTTGCCAAAATGGTATTTTATTTTCCATTGTTTAGGCAGCTTCAGCATCATACTGTGAGATTCTGTTCAAATATTTTTTTTTTCTTCTATGAAGCCTGAGCCATTTATTTTATAATTATTGTTTAATTTAGTCTTCAGGAGAGACTGCCTGCACACAGTACTAGTATTAATAGTTGTTTTTTTTTTTCCCTTGCATGAAAGCTGAGGCATTTATATTATATTTTAAGGTAACTTGTGCTGTGAGGTTCTCTGCACTTTAACTTTTGAACCAACAGGTGCATTTGGATAAGTAAAGCCTATTTTTCTGCATTTTTGTAGTCCTGGTAATCTTTTATATTGGTAAAGTTGTTTATAGGACCATTTCTCAGTGTCTTTTTTTTTTTTTTTTTTAAATTAATAGTTTTTCAGCAATAACTTAATCTTTAACATATCACTCAATTTTAATCACAAAAAGAGAAAATCGCAACAATTTCTCGCAACTTTCACTTCCTCCCGCAATGTAATCGCAACAAAAACCTAAAAAACACTGCAACTTTCATCGCAATTTTTTGGAAAACCCCCACATCATCAGACATTTTAGCCCGCAACAATCACAAAAAAGGCCTGCGGAATCCTGGGGGGACTGAGTATTGGTATGTCCTTCACTACATGACTAATTACCGCATTACTCGCACGGGGCACTAGTGTCAATGCTTATTGATACAGACAGCGGCTGAGAAGGTTGAATAATAAATAAAAAAATAATATATGTAATATTTGGGCAACCATGTTCTGAGTTCGGGCAACCAGATTTCTACAAATGGTTGCCCGAATGGGCAACCATGTCTCAGTGTTAACGTAGAGCCCTGGAGTGTACATGTGACGAAGGCGGCTTGGCTTGACAAAAAGTCAGCAAGTCGTTAGCGTTTTGGTTACCAGATTTGGTGTTTCGTGCTTGCGTCGCATATCGAAGCTATTATTTGATTCTGGTCCGCATCGCTGTGAGGTAACTGTTACCCAAAATCCAATAATTCACACATGAAATTTGCTTGGGTTCATGCTTGGCCCACTGATTTGACCACCTCGCTTATCGTATTGAGCTTGAATGTAAAATGAATTTTGATAAAGGTTGAAGAGCTAGAAGGATTTATGTAATATATATATATTTTTTAATTGTACTTTTACACCAAGGATGACAATTTTGGGCTTGGGATCATGCAGTCTTTTAGTAACTTTTTGTGGTTATTGCCTCATACAGGCGAAGAGAGACCGTAGCCACCATGTCATCGTGTTGTAAGAATGAGTGTAACAATAGCGCATAAGCATTCCAATCACCAGAACGACAAATCGTGATCACGCGACGCGAATGCTCTATTTCGCGTTATCAAAGGTACACAAGAACGAGTGGCGAAGCCGCTATGCCGTTGTGTTGTAAGAATGAGCGTAACAAGAACAAAACTTCATAACCAATCAGCACTTATCCTGATCAAGTTCAATTACCTGTTCTACTTCTTGATAAACTTCAGAACCAGAAACGAAATAAGAGAAATCTCGGTATAACTTTGTGGTATCGGAAGATAATCGGCAGATAAAAAGATAAGGGTTGTGTTACAATCGGTGCAAAGTTTGTGTCACAGGGGTCCAAAATTCAAACTGATTCAAACTGGTTTTAAAAAAAAACTATCAAATCTGCACTTTTGGAAATTAATACACATATGAACATAGGCATGTGTAATAGTTTGTATTATAACAAGATTAAGTGTAGCTTTAAGCAGGGCTGGGAGAAACTAATGAAGTGATTCTCGGAGAGGACATTTTTTTTTTTTTGACAATTCAGAATCCACTACTTCCATAGTTCTTTTAAATATAAGGCTGTAAGCTTTGTGTTCGTTGTCTCTAATATTTATGTCCCAATATCTTGACCACATTTTAGGATGAAAATAATCATTTTAGATATGTTATTTTATATTGAAAAATTAGCTGTCTCGGAGAGGACATTTTTTTTTGACACAATTCCATACTAATTTGATCAAAATAGTCTGAAAACTTACTGGCATTCAACATTAAAACTTAACTATGTTTCCAATGATATGGAACCAAATATGTGTTTTATGGTATAAAGAATGATTTAAGTGCATCCCTTTTGGAGCTACCTGTGGTCAAAAAAGCACTTTTTCTAAATGACACGAGTAATTTTGCTAAATATGACATATATTGCCATACATTCACCAAAAATAACGTTATCACCAAATTTTTTTTTTGCATGGTAAATAGAGCTATCACAGGGCTACAATAAACAACCAAGTTTATTTAGTCAAGCCTTTTGATATTGAAGATAATAAGTGTTAAATGTGATTTTTAGCTTGCGTACCCTGATTGTAAAACAACCCGTAAATGAAATTCACCTCATGGTTCGCCAAGGATACTAATAGAGGGCTACTGCATGACGTCACCGCGCCGTGAGATTTTGTTAGGCGCCATATTGGAAGACCAAGTACATGCACTCACAATATAAAACAAAGTACGAGCGAGAGTAAAGTGACACGATGGATGATAATTCGGGTTATGTGAGTACATTACCAGCTGCAGAAAGGGCACGGTATGTGGAGAAACTGGCTGTGATTGATGGGTTTGACCCATATGATAAGACTCGCGGCAAGGGAGAATGGAAACATAAGGAGGACCGGACACCAATTCTGCCATCTGTTTGCTACCCAGACATTGTAAACTATTTGTTGTTTACACCCAGTGCCTACACTGCTGATGACTTGAAAGCCTACAAAGGGCTACAGGCTTACAATTATGTTATTAGTGGCTTGGTTCGTGATATTACAGCTGTTCTTAAGAATAACCTATACATAGTTATGGCCAAGGTAATCTTGTTGATATTTATCTTTTAATAATATATCTTTTCAGTTGAAAAATTAATACTTTTTGTTACTATTAAGGTATCCATAATTTAGGTTAATTTATCCAAATTATACATATGTATTTATGATATATGCCTACACAACAACTAATGCTTTATTTATATAATAGGAGGGAGAGCAAGCCCCAAACCATCCTTTATTATTATTATTATTATTATTATTATTATTATTATTATTATTATTATTATTAAATTGTAGAAGTCTGGGAGGCTTGCTCCTCATACAGTTATCAACTTGGGGCCAATTTAGCATGTTTTAAATCTGAATTTCTTGCGTTTGCTTACCTCAAAGTGTCCACAGATCATGCACAGACTTATCCATTATATCCACAGTTTTTTGCCAAGTCTCACACAGGTTTCTTTCAAGTCTACTGTTGGGCCAATAAATCATAAATAAAACAGCTCAGATTTGTTTAAGTCGTTTGCCACTCCACTTTATTCTCTGGGGTTCACATACCGCTGCCATTATTTCCCATTGGTCTTCCAAAATGGCGCAGGGTCTGTTTACTTCCGGTTTCGGGTGACGTCAGTGAAATCCCTCTATTCGATATCAAGTAAGTGGTGTTTATTTTAAGAAAATTTACACTTTGATTATCACAGCTTTTGTTTGGTCTTTCTGAAAGGTCAAATTAAAGTTGTTTTTTTTAAAGCTTTTTGGCAGATATATTGAGAAGCCGTTCTCAAACTTCTGCTATTCGCTTTAATTTAATTTTTTAGTGTCTTTATGCTACAGTTGCGAAACAAAATGCGCTCATTAGTACTAAATAATGCTTCTAAGACAATTCATGAACAAGTGCTTTCTTACTATTCTGAAAATGGATCTAGTTCACAGCACTGTATTTGAAACAAACCGCTGTAAACAAAATTGGTAACCAAAATACTCACTCCAAGCCCTGATGCTGCGCGCAGCTTGCTGATGCTTGCAAGAGATGAGGCGAGTAGAACTGGTAACGTGTGTATATATGCTATATTTACTGTATGGACATGGGATCAGAAAACAATTTTTGATTTATAAGCAGTAGCCACATGTACCCCTAGTGTACGTATATAAAATTTCTTTTTTTTTTTTTAGGTGCTTGCTTTTTATATTAGCAAAAAGAAACCCATCACCGAGGACTTGTCCCAAATTCTACACACAATAGTGTTTACACATCCTCTTTGTTCCTGAATCGCTCCCATTTTCTCACCAGTTCTCGTTTTCGCAGTTCATTGACTTTATGCTTCCCTGCTTTTTTCCATATATTTTAAATCAACCACGTGAAGTAATCGTAAAGATATCGTCATGTTTGCTCATACTGGATTCACTTCTGCTCTCTCACACAGTTTTTGTGTGGGTTTTTTTTCTTTTCCTTTCTTTTTAAGCTTTTGTCAGATGTTTTGTATTAAAGTGCAGATGTGAACGGGCTTACGGTACTGTTTTACCCTTGTGAAAGTGCTCAGTGTCCAGACTGAAGATGTGTAGAAAGAGACAGCTATTTAGTGATGAGTTTACTGTAAAATTTGCCATTTGTGTATTTGGTGTGGCTGTTTTTGTTTGTTTGTTTTCAAATGACAGGGCTTTTTCTTACAGGCAGCGCCCCCTCTTGGTGACCAGTTAAAATGTATTTGTCCATAATTCATGGCTGAGGGAGATGCGTGCACACACGCACACGCTCCATGAGGGCAGAGCAGCCAGCCAGTCAGTTCCAAATTAAAAAAAAAAAAAAAAAAACCTGCTGATAATCAGTTACATATTATATTGCATTATTCAGCATGCCCTATGGTGCTATTGTGGGCACTTAAAGTGCATATCCTGGACCAATTTAGTGGTGTTTTTTTTAATATGAAAGTATGTCCCTTTACACACTCATCCAGAAGGGTAATTTTGCACAAGGCCATCTATCAACAGCAGAAAAAAATAAAATAACAAAACACGTCTGGAAAAATCCCAAGGGAGTCTGGAGCCAGATTGATCCAGATTTGTGACGTCACGTGCGGATCCGCCAGCGGGTTGAGAAACACAGGAACACCTAATTTAGAGTATAGTCTCTCTTATTTCTTACCCTGGCAACAGTCAACTTGTGAATTGCCGATTTTCTTGGTCTTTTTCTCGGCTCTGCTTGGTCCTCGGCTTCGAGGGCCTCAGTGGATGCAACACTTCGCCTTCCGTCAGGGGAGATGAACACAGCTGGCTCCTTTGGTGACGCTGACACAGATGGAGACGGTGTTGCTTTGGGCATTCTGACAGATGGAACTGCATCTTTTTTCAGATCAAGTTGCTTCTTGAAGCCCATTTCCCACTGCAAATAGTTCTCAAAGTTGTCGGGCTTTATGAAGTGAGCCCCGCATATGATGCTGAGGTCTGTTGCATGTTACCGTTTTTTCCGGGTGCCTTGCACGAAGCGCTTCCATTTCTCCCTCATTGTTCGGTCTTTTGGAAAACGATGAGTACTAATCCCATCAAGATTGGTGTTGCTACACCCTCCTACAATACATCTGTTAACCATTTTAATAATTACGCGATAACGTTGAAGAAATTTGCAGAAAACCACCAGGTCGTTTTCTCAAACAAACCAGCACTGACGTAGGATTCAGAGGGAGGCGTCCCGAAAATCAATGTTTCCCGGGAAATCCAAATGCCAAGTTTTTTCAGAGGCGGACCAATTCGCTTCAAATGGCTTGATTTCAACTGCATTTTTCTGGTATTGTGCAAGGTAAAAAAAAATTGTGCAAAATGTGACATATTTTACCATTTGTTATTTTATATTAATATAAGAGAATTACATTGATCTTGCTCTTAAATATACCCAAGTTGTGCCCTTTAAAAATATTGTCACTATCTTGTATTAAGACATGAATCCTTTCTTTTGCAGAGGGCTGTCACTTAACGCTGTCCATTATGGTTTGAAGAACTGGTTGACAGAACTGGTTCATGGATTTGAGAAATATTTTTATAGCATGAAGAGAATTTTTTTTTTTTTTTTAAATAAATTACAAGGATAGTGTTGTAAAGACAGTTTGCATGATAGAACAATTTAATGTTGGCACATGCCCAATATTCAGATTTATGCTCTGCATTTCTTTCCCAGGATTCCATTCACTATCCAGCGCTTGTGCGAGCTTCTCACAGATCCCAAGAGGAACTACACAGGAACTGAGAAATTCCTAAGAGGGGTTGAGAAGGCAAGAATGGATTGCACTGTTTAATTTAAATGAGTTTGATGGGATTCAGAGTAGTACCATCACACATCAGGGCAATTACATCAGACTAAAATAAGTTCTGTAGTCTAATACAGAGTGTGTGATGAGTTTGTTGTGATGCATTTCAGTGTTTAAGCAGATGCTTGTAAGTTTAGGTCAGCATACATTCAAGAACTAATATGATCCCAGTCTGATTTTTGGCCTCTGTGTGTTCTGTAAGAATGATGTGCTACATGATCATTAGGGCTGTAACGATACACCCAACTCACGATTCGATTCGTATCGCGATTTTTGACCCACGATTCGATACGCCCACGATTTTTTTTAAAATGTTTTTTTAAAGTAGTAAATTTGACTTATTAACATTTACTTACTTGCATTAACTATTTAATAACAAATAATTCAGACCACTGCAGAGAATGAGTAATATGTATGCAAAAATGAACAAATGTATATCCAAAGATTGTTTTATTTCTCAAAATAATACTGTTGAGCCCGGAAGCTCTGTTTTTTTCGGTTCTGAAAGTCATTTTTCCAAATCGTGTAAATCCGTTAAGATTTTTTTTTGGGGGGGGGTGGCTCTCTCACTGTCTCACTCTCATAGGGCCGATGATTTTCTGTGATCGCGGAAAACAGATGGAAATTACGGAATTTTTATGGTGAAACATTGCTCGCGTGTCAAAATGTAACTGCCGCAGAAGGCTTCCGCCCAAGCAGACATGCCTTCAGTGTTGCCAGATATTGCTAACGTTTTCCACCCCAAAATATGTTCAAAACCAGCCAAAAAGCACCTAAACCCGCCCAATCTGGCAACACTGCATGCCTTTCCGGTCAAGTGGTTGTGATTGGCTTGTGGCACACCTAGCCAGCCAATGAGCTGCTTGTTTACAGATTCGCTCCCCGCGTCGCAACCAGAATGGCGACCGCTTAAAAGAAACGAATGCTCTGCCAGTGGCAAGTGTGGACATTGCGTGACTCGCGGAAGATTGTCGCAGGTCGGCGAAAAAACGACTTACTAATAGATATAAAAAAATAAAAGTAATTTAAGTAAGTTTAAAATGTAATTTAAATAAAAAGTAAAGTATTCATAAATTGAAGTTTGGAAGCGCCTCTGTTTTTGGGCTGAGGAGAAGTTTGAAAGGGTGTACCGCGATTCTGCCTTCTTGTATCGCGATACGGATCGTGGCTCTGCGTATCGCGATTTCGATACGCATATCGTTACAGCCCTAATGATCATATACTAGTTTGTCCGTGTTGAGCACTTAACCTACTACTTGGCGCAACACACTTTTTATTATGTAAGGGAGAGTGGTGTGATCTGTTACCACTCCAAAGTTGATTATTTTTCTATAACAGTACATCCCATAGTGTTATTCCTCTAATACCACATCTGTTTGTCAGTGTTAAAACCTAACTGTATCAGCATTTTAAATCTGCTTGTTGAGGGGCATGTAAAGTTACTATAGGAGCTATAATTATCCTCTGCTGGCCAAAAGGCCCGAAGGGGGAATATGTCATGCCAATTTCCTTCCGTCCCAGGAAGGGTGCTCACCTTCTGAAATCAACTCCTCTCACAATTTTTGGAGGAACTTCACGAAACTTGGCAGGATTCTTTGTTAGATGTCCGTGATACACACATTGTAATTTCGTTAAATTCGGTCACGTTTTACCAGAGGTACAGCCAGGGCTCGAAATTAACTTTTTTCCTTTGTGTCCCCCAGTGGTCCCGAATTCTGTGTTGTATTGTCCCGAATGGAAGCAATAGTGTCCCCATTTTTTTCCTCTCTGAAATAACCAGTGGTTAATATTATCATATGAAGTTACTATTATATTTGTAACTATGCGATTTTATGTGTCAGCCCTGTGATGACCTGGCGACTTGTCCAGGGTGTACCCCGCCTTTCACCCGTAGTCAGCTGGGATAGGCTCCAGCTTGCCTGCGACCCTGTAGAAGGATAAAGCGGCTAGAGATAATGAGATGAGATCTAGCTCATTCAGAAAATGTTTCAACTCCCTACATCTGCAGTACACTTTAGTTGAAAATAAGACCCCTTTTATGTTCATTTCATCTACTTATACCTTGAACATCTGTTGGCACTTATAAGGCCAACTTATAATTTTCACCATTACCGTTATCCATTTTTATGAACTTTCCGTTATCCATTTTTATGAACTTTCCGTTATCCATTACCGTTATCCATTTTTATGAACTTTCCGTTATCCATTACCGTTATCCATTTTTATGAACTTTCCGTTATCCATTTTTATGAACTTTCCGTTATCCATTTTTATGAACTTTCCGTTATCCATTTTATGAACTTTCCGTTATCCATTTTATGAACTTTCGCTGCCGGGTGCAAATGTTAGCAACATCAGCATAGTGGCAGGTCCGAGCCTAGTTGTGCTGCTGACTGACTAAACTTTCTGAACTAGAAAGACACCAAGAAAACTCACTTATTCTGTTGAACGCTATCTTCCGTCAATATCATCCACATCATTCCTGTTGTATTTTATAACGTGTCTAACAGTGTTCATTCAGTTCATTCAGTTGCTAGCGTTGCCTGCAGACCAGGCGATGACACTTTGGATCCTGAAGGTCCCGGAGACGTTATGTCTGGGCTTTCAGTTTCTTCCCTGCGGTCGATCCGCTTCAACCACTTAAGCATTTTTGTTCTGGCAAGAGTCGGCGCAGCGTGTGCGCTAGCAATTCCATTCCGAGTCCATATAATGCGGACTCCGGCCGAAGATTCTAGAACAGAATGCGCTGCTCTGTAGCCTACGGATGCAGGTGCATCGAAAGTGTAGCTACTATGTATTTTTCGCTGTTAACGTTTTAAAATTAAAATTGACAAATTAGGTGAATGTCTACGTATGTGTTACGGCTTTGTAAATAATATTAATGTAGAACTTTTTTTTTCTAGATCTATTTTTTTTCCATTGTCCCGGGATTGTCCCAGATATGATAATTTTGTGTCCCGATGACATTTTTTATGGTCCCCGGGACATCGGGACACCGTTAGTTTCGAGCGCTGGGTACAGCCCTTGATTACCAAACTTGTACTTTCATGGGTGCAAGTTTTCCGGCATGTGCCAGAAGCTCCGGGTTTTTCGGTTCTGAAAAAGTCATTTTTCCAAATCGTGTAAGTCCGTTGAGATTTTCGGGGGGGATAGGGGTGGCCCTCTCACTGTCTCACTCTCAGCGTATTACCGGGTTACCACGGTACAGTCTCTGCACGAGACAAATCTTTTCACCTCGTCTTCGCCACAAACCTCATTCAATTTTGTAAACGATTGTTGAAGGTGGGTGGAGCACAGAAGCACGGCAGGCCAGAACTGAGTGTTACAAAAACTCTTTATTAATAGCTTTTCAGCTTTCCACACTCTCCCAGCCACACACGCGCACACAAAGTGTTCCGGTTGGGGAGAGAGCTCTCTCTGCTCTCTCTCTCGCCTTTTAAAGGGTGCAGTCACTGGGGGGGACACACAAACACAGGTTAATTCACGTCAGGTGCAGTGATTCTGACACTTACCTTCCCTGACTCCGCCCTCCATTCACAGACCGCCGCTTGACCACGCCCCCGCTGCCACAAATTTATCCGCCGCTCACCGACGAGCGGTCCTGATTAGCCCATTGTTTCACGGTGTTATACATGTGATATCATGTTTCACGCACGTAGCACGTTGTTCGACCAAATCAACACAGCTATTCCAGTGTATATATTGTAAAAAAGGTATCACAGCAGAAGCATGTTAAAAATGGTTGTTTCAGCATTTAAATTAGTAGTTGCTAGATGTTCTGAAATATCAAGCCTTGTACTTGAAATATTGTTCTTTCAGATGAATTGATGAAATGTATTAAACATTTGATGTGAATATGCAAATCATATAACTATTAATATTATAAATGATTGCATGAGAGACAACCATTTTAACTTGTAATTTAAAGTTTTTTTTCAAGCCCTAAGGGGGGTTCACCCCCCTTTGTAACCCCCCCGCAATGGCTGCGCCATGCACTTCTGACTTTGTCAGACTTTTCAGGTTTTTGAAAATTTTATACTTGCACCCATGTACTTTTTGATAATTTCATGAGTGTGTTTTATTTCCTTCTGAAATCAACTCGTCTCACAATTTGTGGAGGAATTTCACCAGACTTGGCTAAAGGCCTTGTTGTATGTCAGTAGTACACATTGTAATTTCATTAAATTGGGTCACATTGGGGCGGTGGTGTAGTGGTTAGCGCTGTCGCCTCACAGCAAGAAGGTTCCGGGTTCGAGCCCCGTGGCCGGCGAGGGCCTTTCTGTGCGGAGTTTGCATGTTCTCCCCGTGTCCGCGTGGGTTTCCTCCGGGTGCTCCGGTTTCCCCCACAGTCCAAAGACATGCAGGTTAGGTTAACTGGTGACTCTAAATTGAGCGTAGGTGTGAATGTGAGTGTGAATGGTTGTCTGTGTCTATGTGTCAGCCCTGTGATGACCTGGCGACTTGTCCAGGGTGTACCCCGCCTTTCGCCCGTAGTCAGCTGGGATAGGCTCCAGCTTGCCCGCGACCCTGTAGAAGGATAAAGCGGCTAGAGATGAGATGAGATGGGTCACATTGGCCGAAAGGCCCGAAGGAGGATTGTGTCGTGGCGATTTCCGTGCGTCCGTCCCCCGAAGGGTACTCACCTTCTGGAATCAACTCCTCTCTCAATTTTTGGAGGAATTTCCTGAAACTTGGTAAAAGGCCTTGTTATATTTCGGTAATACGCATATTGTTATTTTGTTCAATTTGGTCGCATTTGACCAGAGTTGCAGCCTTGTACTTCCACAGTTTCATGAAGGTGTGCTCGCCTTCTGACGTCAATTCCTCTCACAATTTGTGGACGAATTTCTCGAAGCTTGGCGAAAGGCCTTGTTATATGACGCTAATACGCATATTGCGATTTAATTTCATTTGTGAAAATTTTCCCAGAGTTTTGACCCTCAATTAGATAACTTTGACAATTTCATGAGGGTGTATGTTCTTCTGAAATCAACTCCTCTTACAATTTGTGGAGGAATTTCACCAAACTTGGCAGAAGCCTTTGTTATATGACAGTTATACACATATTGAAATTTCGTTTAATTTGGGTAAATTTTCCCAGAGTTCTGCGCTTCATTATTAACAAACTTGTACTTTGGCAATTTCATCAAGGTGTGCTTGCTTTCTGAAATCAACTTCCCTCACAATTTTTATCCCCCGCTGGCCAAAAGGCCCGAAGGAGGATTATGTCGTAGCAATGTCCGTCCCGGGAAGGGTGCTCGCCTTCTGAAATCAACTCCTCTCATAATTTTTGGAGGAATTTCATGAAACTTGACAGGATTCTTTATGTCGGTAATACACGTACTACAATTTCATTCAATTCAGTTGCATTTTACCAGTTATGGCATCATTGCCAGTGGGGCATATTGTGCTGTCATGTATTCAAGCAAGCGCATTATGATGAATCTGTAATTTGAGTTAGCGGTGACACTACTGTCAGAGCTGCTGTTATAGAAAATTGATCAACACCTTTTGAGCAGATTTGAGAACTCAAGGATATCAAATTATGATAGTGATTTTTAAATAAATTGTGATATGGTGGCTCGAAAGTGATCACCTTTAGCCCGCATTGTTCTGGTGAATCTTGTTTCATTATATATTCTAGTCGAATACGAATAGATTTTGTCGTTGTACTCAGCCAGTTTTACACTTTGTCTTTTCCCAGAATGTGATGGTGGTCAGTTGTGTGTATCCCAACTCTGAGTAAGTAATCAGTTTATGCCAGCTATTCATTAGTTCTGTTCATATACAGTACTCATTGATGTTAACGGATTTCACTTTTTTTTGTTAAATTCTCAGGAAAAACGGATGCAGTGGCGTTAACAGAATGAATGGAGTCATGTTGCCAGGTAGCACATCCATATTCACAGAAAGGTAAATTAGGTTATGCTTATTAATAAACATTTTAAAATTCTATCTATAGAGATCTTGCAGTCACGTGACCGGAAAGTACACAACCGCCATCTTGTCGGTCAAAAACACCGCTGAATACTGCTGCACTCATGTACAGAATGGATCAATTTCAACCGACGGACTACACGGCTCATTTTTCTAATGAACAGATAACTAGATATATGTCTAAAATAAACGATCTACAGATTAATGACCCTTATGGCTTACCAGACGGAGTTTTCACGACCGGATTTTGAACTGCCAGCGGAATACCCGGACGTATATAATTACCTCATTAACTTTCCCTCGCTGTTCAGTGGTGAAGCACTGCGTGCTTATAAATCTCTGCACAGTTATCTTTACAGAAATTCAGGATTTGTCAGCGACTCAGATGTGGCATCTTGTAAACAAGAATCCTCATTGGCTGGGTAAGTCACTTAAGTATTGAGTATAGCACTGACCAGCTGATTATAGAATAGAATAAGGTAATTCCAGCTGTAATTCCAAATCGTCCGTCTTGTTTACATGGATCTGGCGTTGGAGAGGTAGAGGCTTAGCAGTGGAGGTTTGAGTGGCTGTTTTCTGAGCTTAGTCAACAGGCCAGCTCTACAGCCTCGCTTTTGCTTCCGCTCCCGGCGCCGCCTCCTTCGCTTTGCTTCCGATAACAATCCACGGAGACCCCGCTGGTCTCGCTATCTCGTCCGGAATGTTGTGCATGCAATGGAAATCGCTACAAACCATCATTTTCTGCTGGAAACCAATGTCCAGTAAGTCCATACGGTTGTAGTGGATATTGAAGTCCGGTACAGACGAACAACACGCAAAAATACACACAAGAAACATAAAAAACGTGCACAGGTAGGGAGAGCTTGTAGCCGCAGCCGTTGTAGTAGAATTGTATATAGTAGGGTTTTCCAGAAGAAAAGGCAGAAGTAGAACCAGAAGTAGAAGTAGAAGGCGGAATATGGCGTTTGACCGACAAGATGGCGTCTGTCACAATCTGGGTCGGCTGTGACGTCACATGCAAGTGCTCCATAGAAGTAAAAAGTATGATCACTGCTATGACACCCTATCGCTTAATTTCACTCACTCTCGCATGACCTGTTCCTCAGGAAAGTGAACGGGCCTGGAACACCCCGGCCAATGAACAGGCTGAAAATTTCTCCATCTAGTTCACTGGCCACAAATGGTCTGCTGGACAGCACAGAAAACAAAGACGCAAACACAACAACAGGCCACAGCAAACCTATCGGGTATACTTCGCCTACTCCGATCTATTTATTGGTCATGTTTGTCTAAATAGTTCTTTGAAGCTAGTATTGATAATTAGCCTGTTGAAGCTACAGACTAAGTCCCAAGATTTAATAATATCCCACACATTAAGCTACATATTGGAGAAGTTAGTTTTGTGTGTGTCGCTCGTAGATTTTAATTATTAAGCATTGTGTGCGTTTTTCAGTGACTTGCCTGCATCAGGTCTCCTTGGGTCTCCATTGAATAGCTGCATAAAGAACAAGCATGCAGAAGAGGAAGAAAACCCAGAGGAAGAACAGCAGGAGGTGAAGAGGCTCAAGTTCAGTGAGGATGAGGAGGAGGAAGACACTGAAGGCGAATCGGAAGACAAGCCGGTTCGAGCTGAGGGGGTGTCCGATGTGTCGGGAAATGCAGAGTCCCCATCATCCATGACACCGGAGAGACATGAAGAGCAGGAGGAAGAGCAGGAGGATGCCAGTTCAACGGCGGCTTGTGAGGACCAAGGTATCACCCTGAAAATGTTTTACTTCTGTTTTTAACTTCCAGTCTAAATTTGTTTGCCCAAAAAAAAAAAGCTCGTTTATAGTCTGTATGCTAAATTACACTACCGTTCAAAAGTTTGGGGTCACCCAGACAATTTTGTGTTTTCCATGAAAAGTCACACTTTTATTTCCCACCATAAGTTGTAAAATGAATAGAAAATATAGTCGAGACATTTTTCTGGCCAGTTTGAGCATTTAATCGACCCCACAAATGTGATGCTCCAGAAACTCAATCTGCTCAAAGGAAGGTCAGTTTTATAGCTTCTCTAAAGAGCTCAACTGTTTTCAGCTGTGCTAACATGATTGTACAAGGGTTTTCTAATCATCCATTAGCCTTCTGAGGCAATGAGCAAACACATTGTACCATTAGAACACTGGAGTGAGAGTTGCTGGAAATGGGCCTCTATACACCTATGGAGATATTGCACCAAAAACCACACATTTGCAGCTAGAATAGTCATTTAGCACATTAGCAATGTATAGAGTGCATTTCTGATTAGTTTAAAGTGATCTTCATTGAAAAGAACAGTCTTTCAAAAATAAGGACATTTCAAAGTGACCCCAAACTTTTGAACGGTAGTGTATATTGACCCTTCCCACTCACGTGACCTTCGTAAACGCGACCGCCATTTTGGACATGAAGTGGACTTTGGTTCGAATCGGTTTGAATCCGAGGAAGACGACAAACAAAAAACATAAAAGAAAAAGGAGCGAGATGCAGAAAACACCTTCACTATCCAGCGACGTAGGGCATTTACAGGGCGCTGTGTACAGTTTACCTTCTATGGTTTGTGCACTCACTATTTGCCATTACTTTCTCCAACCGTTGTTACAGATTACAGGGAACGGCCTGGATTTAAGAGACAAATACATGTTCCTCTTGTTCTGAACGCTTATTTGTAGGACATTACCTCTGATCTGTCCTACAGTCTACCGACAGCAAAGGAACACAACGTTAGCTAATGTCGTTAGCTAATAGCTACTACAGAAGAACAAAGAGGCTACAATGGGTTATTTTAACCTATTTGGTTACACACTCGCCGCCACAAAATGTTAACAGCAATGTAATGCCTTTTCTGGCTAATTTTATTCGTCTTACCTCCAACAAAGTGGTCACTACACAAGCGTTGGTATGCCGAGGGCTGCCAGTCTTTCCTGTTAATGGCCGCTATCCATCTTCTCCGTCAGTCAGCATCTGTCGGGATCCGATAAAATGATAAATCTTGCCTTGTGTGTTGATGGTTACTACATCCAGGTGCACAACAATATAATGGCATGATGGAAGTCTTGCTGAAAGTAAAAACTTTCTTTGATGGCTATATTCCTTTCGATGCTTCGCCGTCGTTCCTCGTTGTTGGCTGTGGTAGACTACTGGTAGTTCATGTCCAAAATGGCAGCCGCATTTGTCGTGACGTCACGTGGGATGGGTCGATACAAGTAGATCACACATTTATTATAACATTTCTATCCTGATAGTCAGTTAATTAAAAGCTAATACATTTGACCAATAGCTTAAACAAGATTCCTTTATTCTTGCACAGTACAAGTATAAAAAGTTAAGTTGCTGATGCACTCTTCATTGGTTGAGGAATTTTGATGCAATTTCATACGCAGCCAAATTTTATCAGCCAAACATACGGAGTTGTTGTAAGTAACGTTTCGGTGTGGGGAAACGAGGCCGGACCGGCAGACGCTGACCGGTCATTTTTGCATTTGTCCGTCTGTATTTCGAAAGCATCAAACCGAATGGCCCATGAAAAATTGTAAAGATATGGGTCTAATCTACTTTTTCTTCCAAATTCTACATTAGGCAAATACGTTGTCGTAACACAGCCTGTGAAACGGGGGGGGGCCCCGCAGGCACGATTTAAAAAATTCATAACGTGGTCACCGAAGGTCCTAGCCCCGTTAAAATTTACAGGCACGTCCCTCTCCCCGAGTGGCACACTAAATAAGACAATAATAAGAATACACTCAGTATTCACGGTTGTTTTTATTGCACGATGCAGTTAAGCTAGTGCTTTAGGGTTGATAGTATCTGATGGATCCAGTCAGTTAAGAGTTCAGTTTACAGGAAACTTTGCAGTACAGTATTATGTTAAGTGCCAAACTGCCTATCAGTGGTTCTGTTGTTTTTGTGTGCATTTTTTTAAAATTCATAATAAGAATGACCGTCATCGTCATATGCTCTGTAGGATGTAAATTTGTATTGTAAAAGTTTTCATTTTCTTCTATTTTCCGAGTTCTGGTCCAGCAGATTTTAGTCTGAATGCCAAATTATATGACCATGTCAAGTTTTGAATCATTTTAAAAGTCAAGTTTATTTGTATAGCGCTTTTAACAATAAACATTGTCGCAAAGCAGCTTCACAGAATTTGGACGACTTAAAACGTGAGCTAATTTTATCCCTAATCTCTCCCCAATGAGCACGCCTGTGGCGATGGTGGCAAGGAAAAACTCCCTCAGACGACATGAGGAAGAAACCTGGAGGGGAACCAGAGCCAAAAGCGGGATGTGATTTTTCTGCGAATTCACGGAATTCCGCTTTTTTCACCTCAAAATTTGGAAAAAAAAAAATTTCCGATTTTTCGCTCAAAAATCCTCATTCGTATTCTATTCGTTCCGACTTTCAGTAATTCCGTCATTGAGATGAAACGAGGTACGTGATTGGCCCATCGCTCTGTAACAACCAATGAACGCGCTTGTTAGATAGCTGTACGTAAGTTCGCTTCAAACAAAGAGTTGAAAGATGGCAGCCTCCGTGATTGAGTGTAAAGATGCAAATTGAATTAAAGAAATCGACAGAATAATGAAAAACAAGTTCCGCTGGGAATGGTTGGAGAAAGAAGTTGCTACAGACGTTGGACATAAGACTGTGAGACATTTGTTCAGCGATTTCGTTCTTTGGGGAGAGGGCAGAGGTCTCTGGCTGTCAAGTTTGGGGATGCTGGGACCTCCCCTGCCCGAGCTACGAGCGTGCAAAGTCGGGCTGGAGCCCCGGATAGAAACGAAACCTAAGTGAGTGAACACTGGGGTTCTGAATATCCTTAAGTGAATGAAAACTGTGGAGTTATGATTATCCTTTGGTGAGTGAACACTATAGAGTTATGTATATGAAGTTGACATTGCTAGAGTAGTAACTGCAGAAAAAAAGTGACTGATATGCTGGAACTGGACATGGATGCTAGCATCTTTTTTTCTTTGAGAGTTCCTGAAGACTTGTGGATGAATTCTTATGTTGCGTCATGTTTGTTTGAAAAGGCACATTTAGGCATGTTCAACTTCTACAGTAATTGAAAGTATAAATTTTGTTTTTCCTTATACAATTTTCTATTTATTCTAATGCAGATGATTTAATTTAGAATGACATTTTTAGGTTTCATGTTTTGGCTTTTTGTCAGTTAAGAATCATTGAATTTACTATAGGGGCTCAGAGTTGCATGTTGACCATTAAATTGGCTTGAATTTGTTAATCATGACAAGTTTTTTCTTGTGTGTTTGCTTGCCATTTTAGTACAATTTTTAAGTCAGAAAACCCCAGAACCCAGGAGCTTCGGGGGGCTACGGCCCCCAGACCCCCGGCTAAAATTTTCAGATAATTTCACCAGCCCCAAATCACATCCCTGCAAAAGGGAACCCATCCTCATTTGGGCGACAACATGACGATAACATTAACAGTCCTAACATAAAGTCAGCTTCGTTGATGCTATAAACCCCCCACAGACGGAAACCCGAGCGCAAAACCGTAACAAAGTCATTTTGTTACAAAATTACTTGGAATCTCATCCTTAAAATTTTAACTCCTATTATGTAATAATAGTTGTATTGTCTCATCTCATCTCATTATCTGTCGCCACTTTATCCTGTTCTACAGGGTCGCAGGCAAGCTGGAGCCTATCCCAGCTGACTACGGGCGAAAGGCGGGGTACACCCTGGACAAGTCGCCAGGTCATCACAGGGCTGACACATAGACAACCATTCACACTCACATTCACACCTACGGTCAATTTAGAGTCACCAGTTAACCTAACCTGCATGTCTTTGGACTGTGGGGGAAACCGGAGCACCCGGAGGAAACCCACGCGGACACGGGGAGAACATGCAAACTCCGCACAGAAAGGCCCTCGCCGGCCACAGGGCTCGAACCCGGACCTTCTTGCTGTGAGGCGACAGCGCTAACCACTACACCACTAGTTGTATTGTTAATTACTAAATTTCTTATAGACTTGGTCATTTGTTGATCTGTTTCATGAGTGTTGTTATAGGACCTATATATGAGTACCGGTAAGTTGTAACGAACTGGAACATCCTTGGTTTCTTGGGTAGAACTTTAAGCATGTTTTTCTTGAATCTTCTGACATATTTTCTTGGAAATTTATATTCAATTTGTAGTGTAATTAGCAACTAATGTCTAGTGCAGTTTGGCCTTTTTGAAGATCACAAAAACGTGCCTGGAAATAGCTGAGAAGCCATCTCCAGGCATCTAAAGCGCTTCAGCTTCCGGGGCTCTAAGGCAGCTGGGCCATAGAAGGTTCACGCTGCATGCTGCACGCTACACGCATGTAAAGAAAAGTGGACAAACGTAGCATGACTTGCTCTGGGCCATAGAACGGCGTTCACGCTGCACGCTGCACACTTCACGCGTGAAGCATGAAATGAACATGCACACTTTTTTCTAGGCGTGAAGATGGAAATTCCAGTCAATGCATGTGGTCACCGCCGCGCCAGCCAATCAGAACGGGTCTAGGGAGATAACGCTATGCTTTCAGGGGAAAACTTCAGAAAAAATATGATTGAATGGTATAATTGAAAAATAGTTCTTCATCGGGATTGTCAAGCAGATTATAGAATGTTCGGTGAAATTCACCACGGGTTTCTCTCAGAAGGAAGTGTTCTCGGCTCCAAATTCTGTTCCTTTTTCTCTTCCTCTGTCTCAGTAAAAGCAGAATGAGGCAATCGTCGTCATCCGAAGAGTCCATATTGTTGGTTACTCGGTCAAAGTAGAACAGACGCAACACGTGAACATCCAAGCATGAAGTTTAATGGCCCAGGGTCCGGTTCTTCACGTGAACGTGTAGCGTGCAGCGTGCAGCGTGAACCTTCTATGGCCCAGCTGCCTAAGGCAGACCCCTGACCGCATTGTTCCAGGCCTTTCATTCGGACAGGCTGAAATTTGGACAGGCAGACAACATTTCAGACTCCTCTGTCCTGTGACGGTCTGCTTAAAATTCTTTATTTCCCACACTGATGTTTCCTTAAATCATTCTGAATTCAAATGTTTTTAACAAATTGCTCCTCCCCCCCATATCATTTTTCTTGCTGTCTGTTGTGCCTCAAAAACAAAGTGTCCTGAATCCAACCTTTTTTTTTTCTTTTCTGTCTGTGCAGAGCCGTCCAGTACGCAGTCCGACTCTGCAGAGAGGGAAGTTCCTTCTGGCTCCGCTCAGGAACCCAGTGACATGGACCAGTCGGAGCAGAGAGCTCCTGCTTCCAGCCCTGAGCGGCAGGAGGGGGAGGAGGAGTCTAGTGAGCCGGACAGTAGCAGCAGTAATAACGAGCCTGCCGCCGGCCCTGCCACTTCTACTGACTCCACCCCCAGTGGTGCAGACTCGCCCGCAGAGGGCAGCGTGGAGTTGGGGGAGCTAGACTTAGAAAACACAGAAGAGCCTATGGAGCAGGATTAAGGAACCTCCCAAATACAGACTTTGTAGCATAAACAACAACAACAACCAGCAGCATGTGAAGATTTGCGAACACACTAACAGTAACAGGATGGACTTTAACTGGGGCCACCAAAGCCTTTTGGTCCAGCGTCATCTACTTTTTCCAGCTTTCTTACCTGTTATGGGTGGACACACTATGCTGGTGTACATATGTGATTATTTTTCTTTGTTTGTTTCCTTTTTAGTTTTGTATTGAAGGTTTTAAACTGGAAGGTTCTCTTCATTCTCTTTCTATTACACCCCACTCACCTTAGTACCACTGAATGCAGCTGGTCTTCAAAGGCATTTCCCCTTCTGTTGTAGGACAGCAGAGGGATGATGGGCTCTCAGTTTGGTTATCTTCTGTACAGGCTGTAAATGTGTGCGGGTTCGGGAGTGTTTCTTTTTTGCCCTTTTTTTTTTTTTTTTTAAAGAGTTGAGTAACAGACTTTATCTCCAGAACAGTAGAATTTCTCCTTGCTTATGCAGTTTCTCCAAAGACCCATCACTTATTAGTCTGTAAAGGGTTGTGTTGTGTCTGCATATGGACCCATGTAGAAAGCATCAGATGTGTATTGTTTCATCTATTTATACATTCCCCCCCCCCACACACACACACACCATGTTGTCCTTCATTTCCCTTTTTAAGCTCTTGTTACACCCTAGACTGTAATGAAGGAAAGTTTTTCATATAAAAGGTACATGTAGTTAATGGAAAAGATTTCAAGTGAATGACCATTTCTGGTTCACAACAATAATTTATATGAGCATTTCAATGAATCACTCTATTTTTGAGATTTTTTTTTTTCTTTCTTTCTTGTTTTGGAAGCCAGTCTGAGCACTAGTCACACTGTACAACCGTGAGTGTGAGAGGCGCTCCTGTCTATACCATACTGTCTCACCAATTACAACTGACTGCCTCTACTGCAGCTGTACTGTTTTGATATTTAGAATTTTTAAATTTCTGTAGTTTTGTAGAGCATTGTGTTCACTGCTGTTTGTGGATCCATATTATTGTATGATCTTTCTGCATATACTGAATGCGTGTGCTTTCAATGCAGTATTCAGGTGAAGCAATAAATGTTCTGATTTTAAATGTACAAATGAAGGTGTTTTTCTTATTTTTGTTTTAAATTATCTAAGATTTTCTACCTTTCTAATGTACATATCGCTTGTGTTCTCTTTGTAAGCAGTGAATAGGAACTTCATCTGCTGCGGTGAATACATATGGAGTCAAATAGTAATGATGTCTCTTGCAAACTGCTCAGAATGTTACCACATAATTGCTGTTCTGTACAAATAACATGAGCTTGTTCGTAACTCAAACTATTACTAATTGCATACCAGTGTTTTTTGGGTTTTTTTTTTTTTTTTTTTAATAAATTTACATTGTACATGTAGCCGTTTAAGATGTTTGTCCTGTTGGGTAATGATCCGATCTCTTACTCATTCACTCACTAAAAATGAGCTTGCATCTCTCTCGATAGTACCAGTCAAAAGTTTGGACACCTTCATTCATAGGGTTTTTTTTTTTTTTTTAACTGTATTTAACAATACTGAAGACATCAAAACTACGACTTATGGAACATGTGGGATTATGAGGGGAAACAAAGTATTTAAAAAAAAAAAAAAACACTTTCATATTGTAAATTCTTCAAAGTAGGCACCGTTTACCTTGACGCTTTGCACACAATTGGCGTTATCTTAACCAGCTTCGAGATAGTCACCTGGAATGCTTTTCAATTGTCTCATCAAAAGTTCATCTCATCTCATTATCTCTAGCCGCTTTATCCTTCTACAGGGTCGCAGGCAAGCTGGAGCCTATCCCAGCTGACTACGGGCGAAAGGCGGGGTACACCCTGGACAAGTCGCCAGGTCATCACAGGGCTGACACATAGACAACCATTCACACTCACATTCACACCTACGCTCAATTTAGAGTCACCAGTTAACCTAACCTGCATGTCTTTGGACTGTGGGGGAAACCAGAGCACCCGGAGGAAACCCACGCGGACACGGGGAGAACATGCAAACTCCGCACAGAAAGGCCCTCGCTGGCTCCGGGGCTCGAACCCAGGACCTTCTTGCTGTGAGGCAACAGCGCTAACCACTACACCACCGTGCCGCCTCATCAAAAGTTAATTAGTGCAATTTTTTGCCTTCTTAATGTGTGAGATCAAACTGTAAATAATAAAAATACAGTAAATATCCCGATTCCACAACTAGTAATCCATATTATGTCAAGAACTGCTCAGCTAAGTAAAGAGGAACAACATCTATCATTATTTTAAGAGATGAAGTGACTAAAATAAAGAAAAACATTGAATTAGAAGGTGTGTCTAAACTTTTGGCTGATACCATGTGTAATTTTAATTTATATACACTGGCAGTCAGTGAAAAAGTCCAGGTCAATAATTCAACATATTATGCAATACGGAGTTGGGGAAGTGTTTGTTTTGAGATGTTTCTATTGAATAGCGTGCACAGAAGTCATTAATGAGTTCTCAATCCAAACATTTTTCAATAGTCTTCAGGGAGTGGTCTTTAGGAATCAGCTCAAAGTGCTGTTTTGGAGAAAAACAAAAATTTGTACACGGTTGAAAGGATGGGTTGGATAGCCTTTATTAAGGCTATGAAAAAGCCGACTTTTGTATTCCTTATGTCCAAGATGCCACGGTTAAATCCAGATGACAGAGGGCGGGCCCTCGGCATGGTGCAAGCCGGCCTAAGTTTTTCAGAAGTTGGGCGTCGATTGAATGTCCAAACCCTGCCATGGCCTGCGTATTCACCTGATCTCAATCCCATTGAGCATTTATGGGATCACCTTGGTGTTCAGATCCAGAACCGTGTTCCTTGTCCCATGAACAGAGGTCAACTGATCCAGGCTCTTCAAGAGGAGTGGCAGGCCGTTCCACAAGACAGGATTCATCGTTTGATACGCAGTATGCGTCGCAGACTGACGGCTTGTATTGCTGTTGGTGGGGACAATACTCGGTACTGAAGCTGCAACTTTCCAATTACAGGGTATCCATTTTGTTCGGACTGTACATTATCAAAGCTCACAACAATTGTGATTTTTTGTTTATTCATCTCGAGTTAAATGTCAGTATATTGATCTGTAAGCTTCTAGTACATGATTTCATAGCTTATGAATAAAATTTTCATAAATGTCACCTGGACATTTTCATTGACTGTCAGTGTATATGAATGAGAGAGGATGTTACATGGCGACACGAAGATATGAAGTTTATCTGCGAATGGTAAACATAAGTTTATCTTGAATATGTCCGCGGCACGGTGGTGTAGTGGTTAGCGCTGTCGCCTCACAGCAAGAAGGTCCGGGTTCGAGCCCCGTAGCCGGCGAGGGCCTTTCTGTGTGGAGTTTGCATGTTCTCCCCGTGTCCGCGTGGGTTTCCTCCGGGTGCTCCGGTTTCCCCCACAGTCCAAAGACATGCAGGTTAGGTTAACTGGGGACTCTAAATTGACCGTAGGTGTGAGTGTGAATGGTTGTCTGTGTGTCAGCCCTGTGATGACCTGGCGACTTGTCCAGGGTGTACCCCGCCTTTCGCCCATAGTCAGCTGGGATAGGCTCCAGCTTGCCTGCGACCCTGTAGAACAGGATAAAGCGGCTACAGATAATGAGATGAGATGTTCGCATCACCATGTCATGTTCTTTATATTATATGGACATATCCACAAAAAATACGCAAGTTAATCAAAAGCGGGAGAACACTGGGAGTGACATCATTGGCATGAATCGTACGTACAGGACACTTTTTCGGTGGAATAAAAATGTATTTTCCTTACATTTGGTTTGACAGCATGCAATATCGTTAGCATATCGCTTATCCTACGTGCATTACGCCACTCTGCCCAATGGAGAATAAGCATTGAATATGGTTTACAATACTGCATGGTTGTCAAGACAACATGATGTTTTACATCTCCGACGTGTGACTTCCACGTTGGCGAGTGACTGTGAGAATTTGTAAACAAACATGGCCGCCAGTTTTGCTTTGTTAAATACATTAGATTTTGAAAGAGAAAGGCACGGGGCGGCACGGTGGTGTAGTGGTTAGCGCTGTCGCCTCACAGCAAGAAGGTCCTGGGTTCGAGCCCCGGGGCCGGCGAGGGCCTTTCTGTGCGGAGTTTGCATGTTCTCCCCGTGTCCGCGTGGATTTCCTCCGGGTGCTCCGGTTTCCCCCACAGTCCAAAGACATGCAGGTTAGGTTAACTGGTGACTCTAAATTGAGCGTAGGTGTGAATGTGAGTGTGAATGGTTGTCTGTGTCTATGTGTCAGCCCTGTGATGACCTGGCGACTTGTCCAGGGTGTACCCCGCCTTTCGCCCGTAGTCAGCTGGGATAGGCTCCAGCTTGCCTGCGACCCTGTAGAACAGGATAAAGCGGCTAGAGATAATGAGATGAGATGAGATGAGATGAGATGAGATGAGATGAGAGAAAGGCACGTTGAACACCCGTAAGGGATGCGTATGTATAATAATAATAATATTGGTTGGCTTTTTTTTGTGGTATATCAGATAGATATACTCCATTCAGCTAGCATGATACTGAACTCGTCTTCGACTCATTCAACATCATGCTAGCTGAATGGAATATATCTGATATACCACTCTAGGCCAGCCAATATTATTTGAATATGTTACTAAGATCCGTGATGTATTTTGTATGAAAAATAAAAGTGGCATATTTTCCCAGTAAAACACGTGTCATTCATTCATTCTCTTGTATATATATATATAAATAAATAATTACTTGCTGATTTGGGGCAGCACGGTGGTGTAGTGGTTAGCGCTGTCGCCTCACAGCAAGAAGGTCCTGGGTTTGAGCCCCGTGGCCGGCGAGGGCCTTTCTGTGCGGAGTTTGCATGTTCTCCCCGTGTCCGCGTGGGTTTCCTCCGGGTGCTCCGGTTTCCCCCACAGTCCAAAGACATGCAGGTTAGGTTAACTGGTGACTCTAAATTGACCGTAGGTGTGAATGTGAGTGTGAATGGTTGTCTGTGTCTATGTGTCCACTGGCGGTTCTAGACCAAAATTACTAGGGGGGCTGAGGTGGGGCCAGTGTTTTTTCAGGGGGGCACATATGAGCAAAACATGGCAATATTTAGGCGTTCAAAATGTTTTGTTTAGTTTATTTAAAACCAAAACAAAATACATTGAGCATAAATACAATGAGATAAACATTCTGTCTCAATAGCCTAAACATAAAATAAATTGTGCTCAGTAAATCTTAAAACCATGTTTCTCTTTTTTGTAAAATAAGATTTCTATTTTTGCATACAATGAATCTTTTCTTCAGACGTGGCTGCACTGGAGTGTTGTCCAAGCACTTGCTGATATCTGGAGAAAGATGAATACAGTAAATATGAGAGTGCGACTGAGAACAACACTTATTTATCATTATTCATTATTCATTTATTATTATATCTATTATTTGTATTTTATATTTATTAATTATTATTCAGACTTCACACTTTCAGGGTAGGCTATATAAATTGTAGGTCGACACTGCTCACACACATACATTTGTTCAACATCACAAACCTGTGCTGTACTTGATATGCATGGTGAATCTGGTTGTCCCAATGACTTGTTGGGTTGTCCCTCATTCTGTCCCTCAATCTGATCCTGAATGTCTTCATCCTCACTCTCAGATTGCCTTTCAGATGCCTCACTTTCCACCTCTCCAACCACCACCTCTGGCTCTCTCTCCACCTCTGGCTCTCTCTCCTCTTTCATAATCTTCATCTTCCTTACTCTCTCTATGTTGCTTTTTGCCAACAGGGGCAAAAAAGGACATAATGTCCTTCTTGCTCCTTTTCATGATGACAGCCTACAGTAGGTCTATACTAAAAAGTAAACGGAGAGGAATGTAGCCTCTACATATCAAAAGGCCATTAAAGTTTTACAAGAAGGTTAAACACTGTCGGTTATTTTATCCATTTCCCCAAAATATTAAGTTAGGCTACTTATTGCTGTGCAACGCACTTTTAAGAAAGCGCAATAAAACGGATTTATTATTGTAGTGAACAACAACAGTAAAACACGGATATGTGCAAACACTGACGTTACGAAATTGAATAATTTTCCTTACCTTCGCCTCTTCGCAGTAGCCTAGTTCTTGCAGGGCTGCAGCTGTTATCTGTGTCCGAAGTTTACAATTCGCGCTGCTGCGGGTCTTTCTGCTGCAGGTAACAGTGTGCGTGTAGCGCTTTAAGGAGTCCGTGTAGAACACTCCGTCATGTCAGTTCCGATCTTCAAGCCAGCGCACGTCAAAATTAATAAATCTTGTTACCTGTTCAGCACAGGGGCCACAACAGGGGCCAGGAGCAATTTTACAGGGGCACTGGCCCCCCCGGCCCCCGTTTAAAACCGCCTATGTATGTGTCAGCCCTGTGATGACCTGGCGACTTGTCCAGGGTGTACCCCGCCTTTCGCCCGTAGTCAGCTGGGATAGGCTCCAGCTTGCCTGCGACCCTGTAGAACAGGATAAAGCGGCTACAGATAATGAGATGAGATAAGCTTTTTTGTTATTGATCTGCATTTTGTTATTGTCCCCCCAACCCCAAGTCACCTTGTAATTCATTCAGAGACTGGAGAATGACATTGTGATGTTGAGACTATTGGTGAAGAGTCAGTATTTTAATATCAGTAAAACATTCACAGCTCAACTGGAAAGTCTTTGGCATCCTTTTTATTGAGGATTACATTATAACCCTATTTTGCATAATCTTCAATGTTTGGATCCCAAAAGAGATCCTGACTCAAAGTCGATACATTCATGTCACGTACACAGCAGCATGTATATGAATTGTTGAAGATTAAGTCAATCTCCACCAGCCAATATCATCGTCAGACAGGCTGGTGGCATGTTTTAATAAGTTCATTCACAATCATAATTCATATAAATTATTCTTTGCTGTTTGGGAGGTACCCCAGGCTTCCACCGGGGTCTCCCTATTTGAAGTTTTATATGCCCAGAAGCCACGGTGGTGTAGTGGTTAGTGCTGTCGCCTCACAGCGAGAAGGTCCGGGTTCGAGCCCCGTGGCCGGTGAGGGCCTTTCTGTGTGGAGTTTGCATGTTCTCCCTGTGTCCGCGTGGGTTTCCTCCGGGTGCTCCGGTTTCCCCCACAGTCCAAAGACATGCAGGTTAGGTTAACTGGTGACTCTAAATTGACCGTAGGTGTGAATGTGAGTGTGAATGGTTGTCTGTGTCTATGTGTCAGCCCTGTGATGACCTGGCGACTTGTCCAGGGTGTACCCCGCCTTTCGCCCGTAGTCAGCTGGGATAGGCTCCAGCTTGCCTGCGACCCTGTAGAACAGGATAAAGCGGCGACAGATAATGAGATGAGATATGCCCGGAAGCCTTGGGGGTGATGGAAGTCGTAAAGTAAAAAAGCTTTCTTCACACTATTTGACTGACACCAGTTAGCCTTCTGTTCTCTTTTTTTTTTCCCCCATGGTACAATCCATATTCCAGAGACTGATGGACAAAATTCTTTGTCTGCACATTGCATATACCACATTGTACCAAGATGACCTTATTAGTCCTTGTGGTAGGTTGGCCGTATGTCAAGCCGAGCAAATTGTGCAGTTGGACGGGCTGAGATACGTCATGTGGGCTTGAATTTAAATTTCTAATGGCATGATTCTAAATATAAACGCACTACAATTAAAACTTTTATTTAATTATCTCCAAATAATTCTGAGTTTTGGTTATTTGTGTTACAGCTACATTAGGCTTTACCAATTTTAATGAACAGCTGTGTTTCATAGCAATGTAGCTTACATCAAAAGTTCAGTGTCATGAAAACCCCTGAGCCTCACACTGACTGAAATTTACCCTTCCTCTCTGAGGAAATAAAAAGTGGATTGTCCAAATCCAGCCATGGTGCTTCGCAGCCTGCTGTGTTTAACTGTAGACTTTGAACACCAGTCTCTGGGGAAATAAGCCATGTCACTTGAGTAATAGACACAGCTCTTAACTCAAAAGAGGTGTCATTTAATTCACAGATCATCCAGTGGCTGTCCTCATTAAAAACGTTGAGCCTTTGTGACTTGATAGAGTTTAACAAACGCAAGCGACTTAATCAAATACGAGGCAGCAGTGCCAATATCGTAGGAATTGTAAGGTAGGTATGAGGGCATTGTGTGATATGCACACACTCTTCTGTAGTCTACCAGCTGCAACCCACCACATGTTACTGAAGACCTTTATTAAATGTATCTACAACCCCAAATCAGAAAAAGTTGGGACGGAATGTTGAAGTTGAACGTAAAACTGAAAATAATGATTTGTACGGGGGTGGCACGGTGGTGTAGTGTTTAACGCTGTCGCCTCACAGCAAGAAGGTCCGGGTTCGAGCCCCGTGGCCGGCGAGGGCCTTTCTGTGTGGAGTTTGCATGTTCTCCCCGTCTCCGCGTGGGTTTCCTCCGGGTGCTCCGGTTTCCCCCACAGTCCAAAGACATGCAGGTTAGGCTAACTGGTGACTCTAAATTGACTGTAGGTGTGAATGTGAGTGTGAATGGTTGTCTGTGTCTATGTGTCAGCCCTGTGATGACCTGGCGACTTGTCCAGGGTGTACCCCGCCTTTCGCCCGTAGTCAGCTGGGATAGGCTCCAGCTTGCCTGCGACCCTGTAGAACAGGATAAAGCGGCTACAGATAATGAGATGAGATTTGTACATAATCTTTGACCTGTATTGCACTCAAAACAATACAACAGTACATTATTTGATGTTTTACCTCATGAATTTTATTGTGTGTGTGTGTTTTTTTTTAAATAAACACATTTCAAATTTGATTCTTGCAATGCATTTCAAAAAAGTTGGGACAGTAAAGTATTTACCACTTTATAATGTTGCAATTCCTTCTCACAACACTTAAAAAACATTTAGGGACTGAAGACACAAAGTGATGCAGCGTTTCAGGTCTTATTTTGTCCCATTCTTCCTGAAAACAGGTCTTAAGGTGTGCACAACAGTATGGGGTTGTCATGGTCATATTTTTCATTTCAAAATTTGTCACACATTCTCTGTTGGGGACAGAGGGGACAGACACGCTCTTCTTCTGCGGCTATGCCTTTGCTATGCTACTAATAATGATTGAGTGTGCAGAATGTGGATTTGCACTGTCTTGTTGAAATATCCCTGGAAAAGATGTCGTCTTGAAGGCAGCATATGTTGCTCCAAAATCTCAATGTACTTTTCTGCACTAATGCTGCCATCACAGAAGTGTAAGGTACCTTTGCCAAGGGCACCGACACAACCCCATACCATGACAAACCCTGGCTTTTGGGCTTGACGGATGGTGCTTTTTGTCTTTGATCCAGAGCACATGGTGTCTATTTCTTCCAAAAAAGATTTGTCTGACCACAGTACGTTTCCACTGCGTGATGGTCCATCCTAGATGCCTCTGAGCCCAGAGAAGTCGATGGTGCTTCTGGACAAATTAACATAAGACTTCCTTTTTTGGAATGTGTTACAGGCCTGAAATGCAGAAATGGAGGTCTCATCTCATCTCATTATCTCTAGCCACTTTATCCTTCTACAGGGTCGCAGGCAAGCTGGAGCCTATCCCAGCTGACTACGGGCGAAAGGCGGGGTACACCCTGGACAAGTCGCCAGGTCATCACAGGGCTGACACCTAGGCAACCATTCACATTCACACCTACGGTCAATTTAGAGTCACCAGTTAACCTAACCTGCATGTCTTTGGACTGTGGGGGAAACCGGAGCACCCGGAGGAAACCCACGCGGACACGGGGAGAACATGCAAACTCCGCACAGAAAGGCCCTCGCCGGCCACGGGGCTCGAACCCGGACCTTCTTGCTGTGAGGCGACAGCGCTAACCACTACACCACCGCGCCGCCCCAGAAATGGAGGTATATTTTAAAAAATGAAATTAAGTTAACCAGAAAAACATGAAATACCTTGGGTTCATACTGTCTGCGGTGAAACACAAGTCAAAGTAAATTTTGAAATCACATCTTTCTTTTGGTCCGGGTTTGAGCCCCGTGGCCGGCAAGGGCCTTTCTGTGCAGAGTTTGCATTTTCTCCCCGTGTCCGCGTGGGTTTCCCCCACAGTCCAAAGACATGCAGGTTAGGTTAACTGGTGACTCTAAATTGACCGTAGGTGTGAATGGTTGCCTATGTGTCAGCCCTGTGATGACCTGGCGACTTGTCCAGGGTGTACCCCGCCTTTCGCTCGTAGTCAGCTGGGATAGGCTCCAGCTTGCCTGCAACCCTGTAGAACAGGATAAAGCGGCTAGAGATAATGAGATGAGATGAGACGTCTTTCTTTTTTATTTGCATTTTCCATACCATCCCAACTTTTTTCTGATTTGGGGTTGTATGTTATCTTTAAAGTGACAGAAAACATTTAAAAAAAAATCCCTATCTTTGTCCAGAGAATACCACTGTGTATTAAAATGTCTATTTCAGGTAGATGGCTTTGAAACCCTGACTCAGTAAACTGAACAAAACTTTGGAAGCTTTTGAATTGTGTTTAATTATTTCTCTTTTTTCATTTATTTTATCTTTTAGACACATTATGAAAATCAGCATTATTGTCATCTTAATAGTAGCTAATTAACCCACTTGTTTACTAGCCAAGTGAAATCATGGCTCCGCTCATGGCAGATTAAAAATAGTGATATGTGCAGTGTCTCAACTATGTCTCAAAATATGGCAGGACCACAAAATTATAGTGATAATTCAATGTCATCATTAGGTAAATATCCTTAAGAGCATTTTCATGGACTTTGTTTGAATACTATTCTCATTGGAAGTATGAGCATTGAAATTCTAGAGAAAGTGCATAGCGTCTTCCAGGGACACCCATGAAGAGACACTACTCAGAAAGTAGCGTAGAGTCAGCAAGTTAAAGTAAAATCTGGATGGTTAGCCTATCTATAGGCCATTTAGACAGGGCAGCATCCTTTTTTTTTTAAATAGCCACCATTCAGTCCAAGTACCATTGGGCACATATTGGACATGCCAAGCAATACTCTATCCATTGACTTTCATGGAATGCTGTGATATCAATCAATTGCCTACAAACTTGGGTGATATGACTTTAGACAGAATCCCCAGGTTTAGCCACAAGCTCATGTCTGAATTATCTGGCCACCAATGCATGCAACGTGAGTTTATTGCTACTACATGCTGTTCTTTCACACTTTTTGCTGAGGTGATTATGAGAAAAAAAGGCAGTTTTAAAGACATCCTGCATGGGCTCATAAGGAGAGGCCTTAAGGGACTCCAGCACAAAGGTTAAGGGAGAGAACTAACCGAACTACATCAAATGACGTATAGCATATGTGCTGTCTTGACCTGGTACTGCCCTGGTGAACTTGAGGGCCAGATAGACCACCCTCAGTTCCAACTGATTGATGTGTTCTGATCTCACACTACCATACTGCCCCTTAGAAGAACCTTTCATGAGAAAAGCTTTGCATCTCTGGATTTTTTGTAAGCATTGAAAGACTGCAGTGATAAAAGGCCAGGCTGATGCAAAAAGTGAAAGATGGCTGTACAACAATAGTATTTATTGCAAAGACTAAGCCATTTCTCACTTTATGACAAACATGCACAAGAAAGAATTCTACTAGACAGATACTTTCCCTATCAGTGAGGAGGGGATGAGAAATAGAACATTACATTATATCACATGGCATTTAGCAGACACTCTTATCCAGAGCAACGTACAACGAGTGCAAAAGTCAGGTACACAAAGTGCTGAGCTTCCAGACAAGTAAGTTCTACTGCCAACTGAACAAGTGACAGCAATACCTAGTATTATATGCTATTGAAATACCAATACTTAAACAGCCAAGGAAACAAACCAACCATATAAAGTACAATTAAATAAATAGAGAACTCAAAACGTCTAACCCCAGGCTAGATCGGCTAGACCAGGCTTCACAGTGGGCAGGGAAGCAGGGAAGAGGTGCAGCCTGAAGAGGTGAGTCTTCAGTCTGCATTTGAAGGTGGCCAGGGAGTCTGCAGTTCTGACCTCAATGGGAAGGTCGTTCCACCAATGGGGAAGCAGGACAGATAGCAGTCTTGAGCAGGCTGGGCAGGAGCAGAGAGGAGGAGGGGCCAGGTGACCAGTAGTAGCAGAGTGTAGGGATCTGGCTGGTATGTATGGGTGGATCAGACTCTAGAGGTATGCTGGTCCTAACCCCTTGAGAGCCTGGTAAGCTCACACCAATGTCTTAAATTTGATGCAAGCTGCGACAGGTGGCCAGTACAGGTCGGCAAGTAGAGGGGTGACATGGGAAGAATGAGGGAGTTTGCAGACCAGGTGAGCTGCAGCTTTCTGAATGAGCTGCAGGTGTCTGATGGCAGATGCTGGAAGGCCACCAAGGAGAGAGTTGCAGTAGTCCAAGAAAGAGAGGATCAGTGCTTGAACCAGGAGCTCAGTAGAGTAGGTGGTAAGAAAAGGGCAGATCCTTTGGGTGTTGTAGAGGAGGAATCTACACATCCGGGTCACTGCAGTGATGTTCACTGAGGAGGAGAGTTTGTCATTGAACATGACCCCTAGGCTCTTCGCACTGGGTGAAGGAGACCTAGAGATGTCCCCCAGGGAGAAGACAATGTCTAGGGGTGGAGAGGATGGAGCAGGAATGTAGATTACCTCTGTCTTGCCTGGGTTGAGCTTCAGGTGATGGTTGTCCATCCAGGTCTGGGTGTCACACAGGCAAGCAGAGATGCAAGAGGAGAGCTATGTGTCAGAAGGAGGAAGAGAGAAACAGTTGGGCGTCATCAGCATAGCAGTGGTAGGATAGACCATGAGCAAAGATAATTGGGGCAAGAGACTGGGTGTAGAGGGAGAAGAGAAGCAACCAAGAACTGAACCTTGAGGGACACCAGAGGTAAGTGGCTGTGGTGCCAATACAGTACCAGACCAGGTAACCTGGAAGAATTGACCAGAGAAGTAGGATCTGAACCAGTCTAGAGCTGTCCCGCAGATCTCTAGAGATGATAAGGATGACAGGAGGATGGAGTGATCAACAGTGTCAAATGCAGCAGAAAGATCAAGGAGAATCAAGACTGAGGAGAGGGAGGCAGCATGTGCTGCATGAAGTGCCTCACTGACATAGAGAAGTGCAGTCTCGGTTGAGTGTCTGGCTCGGAAGCTGGACTGGTGAGGATCCAGGAGGTTGTTCTGTGAGAGAAAAGAGGAGAATTGGTTAGCAACAGCAAGTTCAAGCATCTTTCACAGGAAGGGGAGAAGAGAAACAGGGCAGTAATTCTGGATGACAGAGGGGTCTAAGCTGGGTTTTTTCAGCAGAGGGATGATGTGGGCCCATTTGAAGCTAGAGTGAAAGTATCCAGAGGACAAGATAGAGTTGATGAGGGAGGTAATAAATGGGAGGATGTCAGGAGTGAAGGTCTGGAGGAGAGATGAGGGGATAGAGTCAAGGGCACAGGTGGTCGGTTGGTGCAAGAGCAGGAGCTGGGGGACATCTGAAGTGGAAAGAGGGGGGAAAGCAGAGAGCAAGGGGGAAGAGACAGGGAGGGTGGGGAGTGGGGGAGTGTGAGGCAGGAGTAGTGAAGGAGTTGTGGATGGCTATGATCTTTTCCTCAAAAAGACTGAAGTCCTCTGCAGTGATGGAGGACTGAGGTGCAGCTGGTAGAGAGTTGAGGAGAGAAGAGAAAAGAGAAAACAGTTGATGAGAGTTGGAGATGGAGGTATGAATTTTGGAGTGATGAAACTTGATCTTGGCTGATTTGAGTGAGGATGTGAACTCAGCAAGGAGGGACTGGTAGCTGGACAGGTCAGCAGGGGCCCTGGATTTTCTCCACTTTCTCTCTACTGCATGTAGACTGATTCTGTAGGAGCAAAGTGTTTTGGACATCCAGGGACTATGAGGGGGAAAAACTTGCTGGACTGGAGACAAGAGGAGATAATGTGTCCAGTGATGAGGAGAGACAGGAGAGCAGGGAGGGTGCAGCAGATTCAGTGGGGAGACTGGCAAAGGATTCAAGCAGGGGGAAGGAGAGAGTGACAGAGGAGGCAAGAGAGGAGGGAGAGAGGGAGTGAAAGTTTTGACAGACTGTAACAGTGGGGGTAGGAGGGGGGATAATGGGTGGAGAGGAAGGGGGAGAATTAAATGAAGTGGTGGTCAGACAGATGGAGAGGGGTAACTGTGGGATCTGAGGCAGAGCAGTTTCTGAGGAAGACCAGGTCGAGAAGGTTGCCAGCTTTATGGGTTGGAGGAGAGTTCAGCAGGGAGACATCAAAGGAGTGGGGTAGGGGAAGGAAGGCAGCAGAGTGGGAGGCTTCTAGGTGGAGGTTCAAGTCTCCCAGGAGCATCAGTGGGGTGCCATCTTCTGGGAAGGAACTGAGTAGGATGTCCAGTTCATCAAAGAAACATCCCATAGGGCCAGGAGGGTGATAAACAACAAGGACAAAAAAAGGTTAACAGGAGAAGAGACTGAAACAGAGTGAAATTCAAAAGGACGAGACAGAGGTGGGAGAGTGGAAGAGGTGAGAACTTCCATGACTGAGAAATCAACAAACCAGTGCCACCACCACGATGACCAAACAGGCGAGGGGTGTGAGAGAAGGAGAAGGAGGTGGAAAGGGCAACAGGTGTTGTGGTGCTGTCAGGTGAAATCCAGAGCATTCTCCTGAAGTGGCTACAATCTGCAGCTGTAGTAATGAACATAATTTGACTCAAGATATCAGAAAACTAATAATGATCAAAAATAATGTATTCTTTCAAAATCAGGTTAATGGTTGTCTGAAATTCACTTTGTTTTTATTGAGAGAAAATGAAGAAATACTGAACATAAAAGAATGCTGTTTCCACATAAACAAAAGGGAACCATCCATCCATTTTGGCATATCACTACAGTGATGTGGCCACTCTGACGGCTTCAGCCATCAAAGTGTCTAGGGAACATTACAGTAGTGGTTTCCCGTTGTCTTCTACTTGATTATTATAGAGATTTTCTTCTCTCCACCATTCACACCTATGGACAATTTAGAGCCACCAATTAGCCTAGCCTGCATGTCTTTGGACTGTGGGAGAAACCAGAGCACCCAGAGGAAACCCACGGAGACACGGGGAGAACATGCAAACTCCACACAGAAATGCCCCCGCCAGCCACTGGGCTTGAACCCAGAACCTTCCTGCTGTGAGGCAACAGCCTATGATGAAGTGGTGTGTGATTCATCTATTTTTATAAAGATGGTACAGAGTCAGACTATGGGTACAAACAAATATTTATGGATACAAATTTTTGATATACATATTTACTACTATTATTATTATTGTTGTTTCTACATTTTTCGGTATATAGATGTTAAACCGGATTTGTTCTCAGGAGCAAGCTAAAACTGGTAGCCTAAGGTGCAGAGGAATTTAATTTTTTCTTCATAAGCATCATTTTCATTTTTCCAAAATTTTACACAATATTCTCACTGTTCCTAACAAGGCAGTCTTTTGGAGATGTTCTATTTTAATACAGTGGTGCTTGACAGTTTGTGAACCCTTTAGAATTTTCAATATTTCTGCATAAATATGAGCTAAAACATTCATCAGATTTTCACACAAGTCCTAAAAGTAGACAAAGAGAACCCAGTTAAACAAATGAGACAAAAATATTATACTTGGTGATTTATTTATTGAGGAAAATGATCCAATACTACATATCTGTGAGTGGCAAAAGTATGTGACCCTCTAGGATTCTCAGTTAATTTGAAGGTGAAATTAGAGTCAGGTGTTTTCAATCAATGGGATGACAATCAGGTGTGAGTGGGCACCCGGTTTTATTTAAAGAAGAGGGCTCTATCAAAGTCTGATCTTCACAACACGTTTGTGGAAGTGCATCATGGCACGAACAAAGGAGATTTCTGAGGAAGTGTTGTTGATGCTCATCAGGCTTGAAAAGGTTACAAAACAATCTCTAAAGAGTTTGGACTCCACCAATCCACAGTCAAACAGATTATGTACAAATGGAGGAAATTCAAGCCCATTGTTACCCTCCCCAGGAGTGGTCGACCAACAAAGATCACTCCAAGAGAAAGGCGTGTAATAGTCAGCAAGGTCACAAAGGACCCCAGGGTAACTTCTAAGCAACTGAAGGCCTCTCTCACATCGGCTAATGTTAACGTTCATGAGTCCACCATCAGGAGAACACTGAACAACAATGGTGTGCATGGCAGGGTAGCAAGGAGAAAGCCACTGCTCTCCAAAAAGAACATTGCTGCTCATCTGCAGTTTGGTAAAGATCACGTGGACAAGCCAGAAGGCTATTGGAAAAATGTTTTGTGGACGGATGAGACCAAAATAGAACATTTTGGTTTAAATGAGAAGCGTTATGTTTGGAGAAAGGAAAACACTGCATTTCAGCATAAGAACCTTATCCCATCTGTGAAACATGGTGGTGGTAGTATCATGGTTTGGGCCTGCTTTGCTGTATCTGGGCCTTGACGGCTTGCCATCATTGATGGAACAATGAATTCTGAATTATAGCAGGGAATTCTAAAGGAAAATGTCAGGACATCTGTCCATGTACTGAATCTCAAGAGAAGGTGGGTCATGCAGCAAGACAACGACCCTAAGCACACAAGTCATTCTATCAAAGAATGGTTAAAGAAGAATAAAGTTAATGTTTTGGAATGGCCAAGTCAAAGTCGTGACCTTAATCCAATCGAAATGTTGTGGAAGGCCCTGAAGTGAGCAGTTCATGTGAGGAAACCCACCAACATCCCAGAGTTGAAGCTGTTCTGTATGGAGGAACGGGCTAAAATTCCTCCAAGCCGGTGTGCAGGACTGATCAACAGTTACCGGAAATGTTTAGTTGCAGTTATTGCTGCACAAGGGGGTCACACCAGATACTGAAAGCAAAGGTTCACATACTTTTGCCACTCACAGATATGTAATATTGGATCATTTTCCTCAATAAATAAATGACCAAGTATAATTTTTTTTGTCTCATTTGTTTAACTGGGTTCTCTTTATCTACTTTTAGGACTTGTGTGAAAATCTGATGTTGTTTTAGGTCATATTTATGCAGAAATATAGAAAATTCTAAAGGGTTCACAAACTTTCAAGCACCACTGTACTCATGTCGATCTTTTTAATCCATTGACCTAACTTATTTGATACTGCTCCAAGGGCTCCAATCACAACTGGGATAACTTCCACCTTCTTCAAAGACCAAAATTTTGTGATTTCTCTCTTCAGTTCTTGGTACTTTTCTATTTTCTCATTTTCCTTCAATCCAACTCAGCATCCAGGGCATTGCTATATCAATTATTTTACAACACTTTCCTTTTTCAGGACTGTTACAGTGTCTGGGTCTCCTGCACTCTATTTCATGATCACACTGAATGTTAAAGTCCCATAGAATTTTTACACTGTCGGTTTCAACTACAGGAAGAGGAACTTGCTCATACCATTTTTCTGCCCTATCCATCTGGAAGACTCTACATAAATGCCAATAAACTATGGTTGCCATTTTGCCATGGCTTTTCTTATATCGTGTTTAAACCATTTTCCTGCACTCACTTACTAGATGCATAACTGTCTCTCCTTTTTCTCCACACATTCTGCAAGCCTTTGTATCAGAACTCTTGTCTATATGGGCCTTGATATAATTTGTTCTGAGTGCCTGTTCTTGAGCAGCAAAAAAAAAAAAAAAAAGTGCTTCTGTCTCAGGCTTTAGGTCCGATTTTGTCAGCCAATGCCACGATTTATATCTTCACCCATCTCTCTTGTATATTGCCCATACATCCTTTTCTCCTGCCAGGTCTTTTCTAGTTCTTCTACAATTTTGTTCTTGTATTCAATTGGGCTTTGACATTCTTCAGTTTCTATTACCTTCGCTGTCTTCACTGCTTCTAGAAAAGGTTCAAAGCTGTGTTTGACATACCACCCCAAGCTGTTCTCCTCACTTCTTATCTCATCTCATTATCTGTAGCCGCTTTATCCTGTTCTACAGGGTCACAGGCAAGCTGGAGCCTATCCCAGCTGACTACGGATGAAAGGCAGGGTACACCCTGGACAAGTCGCCAGGTCATCACAGGGCTGACACATAGGCACACAACCATTCACACTCACATTCACACCTACGGTCAATTTAGAGTCACCAGTTAACCTAACCTGCATGTCTTTGGACTGTGGGGGAAACTGGAGCACCCGGAGGAAACCCACGTGGACACGGGGAGAACATGCAAACTCCACACAGAAAGGCCCTCGCCCGCCACGGGGCTCGAACCCGGCCCTTCTTGCTGTGAGGCGACAGTGCTAACCACTACACCACCGTGCCGCCCCTCACTTCTTATATATCCTTCAAAACTAATTAATCCTTTCCCACGTCTTGTCCTTGGTAAGTAGAGTCTACTCACGTCACTTTTTGGGTGCAAAGCCCCATACTGTACATAGTCATTGTCTTTCTGGTTTTTCGATCCATCTATGCTAGTTCTTGTTTATTCCATGTCAATATTCCACCTCTGTACCTCACTAATGATATTGCCCTCATGTTTATGGCCCTTATTTTATTCTTCCCATTCAGCTTTGTTTTTAGAATTAGCTTTAATCTTCCCATGTACTCTTTTCTAAACCTGTCTTTTATGTCTTCTTCCTTAAGTTTGTCTACCTCTAGTATCTCATCTCATCATCTCTAGCCGCTTTATCCTTCTACAGGGTCGCAGGCAAGCTGGAGCCTATCCCAGCTGACTATGGGCGAAAGGCGGGGTACACCCTGGACAAGTCGCCAGGTCATCACAGGGCTGACACATAGACACAGACAACCATTCACACTCACATTCACACCTACAGTCAATTTAGAGTCAGCAGTTAACCTAACCTGCATGTCTTTGGACTGTGGGGGAAACCGGAGCACCCGGAGGAAACCCACGCGGACACGGGGAGAACATGCAAACTCCGCACAGAAAGGCCCTCGCCGGCCCCGGGGCTCGAACCCAGGACCTTCTTGCTGTGAGGCGACAGCGCTAACCACTACACCACCGTGCCGCCCTCTACCTCTAGTATCCCCTAGATATTTATAACCACTCATCTACTTCTTTGATAACTTCCCCTCCTGGTAATTCTATTCCTACACATTCTTCCATTTTTCATGATTATTGCTCCACACTTTTCGATTCCAAAATCCATTCCAATATCACCACTGAGTGTGAACTGTTTGTACCAATGAGTCAATTTCTTCCTCACTCTTACCATATAGTTTCATATCATCCATAAATAAAACATGATTTATAATCTGTCCTCCTTTGATCTCATATCCTGCTTTCGCTTTCTTGAGTACTGCTGTTAATGGCATCATGCTGATAAACAGGATAGGAGATAAGCCATCCCCTGAAAAATGCCTCTTCTTATTCTTACCTCGCCTAGATTCTGTCCATTACGTGTTAGTTCTGTCCTCCAACTTTTCATACCTTGCTTCATAAACATAACATTCTTTGCAGTTCCAGCTAATTCTAGACATTCCATTATCCATGAGTGAGGGACCATGTCATAGGCCTTTTTGTAATATATCCATGACATGGCCAGATTAGTTCGTCTCCTCCTGCAGTCTTGAAGCACTAGTTTATCAATCAGTTGCTGGTATTTTGTTCCTCTGCTTCCTCTTCGACATCCATCTATCCATCCGTCCATTATCTGTAGCCGCTTATCCTGTTCTACAGGGTCGCAGGCCTCTTCGACATCCTTTCTGCTCATTGTTATTATTATTTTTAAAAAATACTATATGTATAGTGCCAGGATGATACACATAACCTTGGTTCAATGCCATCTGTGGTGAATATGACTGGTCCAGTTTTTATCAGACATGTACTGTACATTTCTTTAAACTTTTACTTCATAATTTCTACAGTAGGCTTTTTGATTTCATGATGAACTAGCTCATAAGGGAACTCTTGCTGCTGATTTGATCCAAAAATAATTTGCTTCTACAAAAGGTTCAAGTAATTTTTGTCAGGTTTGCATGACAAGCACTATTAATACTTGCAATCTGCCCCATTTAACATACATCATCTGAAAGCATTGGAACAGCATGGCCAATTCTTTAGTTTTTGCTATATACTGACAATATTTGGGTTTAAGATCAAAAGATGAATATGAGATGATTGATCAGAATTTCAATTTTCATTTTCTGATATTTACATCTAGATGAGTTAAACAACTTAGAACATTAGGAAATGAAGGCTGAAATTGTGGTCCAACGTCACATTTCTTTTTTTTTTTTTTATCTCAAACCCAAAGATCTTCAGTGGATAGCAAAAACACAAGAATTGACCTTGCTGTTCCAATAGTTTCAGAGGTGACTGTAGATGCATTAGGACAGACTACAGCTTAATTCACACTTGTGCGTAAATCAGTGTGGAAAATGTGTTGCTCTTGCTTGTTTTGAAGAACAGATGCTGTATTATAAATCCTTTCATATGGGTAATCTAATTTTATGGTTGTCTCCATTTCATGTATCATTACTTAATAGGATTAGATGCAAAAAAGCATTCTCCTAATTACAAAGTATAAATTAGGTACACTGGACAGTTTTAGTGTTATTGGGGACTCGTACTTGCTTAACATTAGTTTGTAATCGAGCTAAATAACTAGATGGCTGGTTAGGTGTAATTAGTCAAGTCAAGTTTATTTGTATAGCGCTTTTAACAACAAACATTGTCGCAAAGCAGCTTCACAGAATTTGAACGACTCAAAATATGAGCCAATTTTATCCCCAATCTATCCCCAATGAGCAAGCCTGTGGCGATGGTGGCAAGGAAAAACTCCCCCAGATGACATGAGGAAGAAACCTCGAGAGGAACCAGACTCAAAAGGGAACCCATCCCAATGTAATTAGAAACATTCTTGAAAATAGTGTACAGTATTTGTTCTTTTTTAGTTGTCGTGCTAAACTAGAAATGGTATGTATGGTACATAAAACATGCTGTATTCGATATAAAACAAATTACAGTGCCCTCCATGGTACCCCCGTAAAGATTAGTTTAAAAAGGGGAGGGGGGGAATCCACCTTTTGGTGAAGTTGCTTCATCTCACACTGAAAAAATGAGAAAAATCCAACCTTTAATTGAAATACATTTATTCAGAGAAAAACAAATCCCTCATCAAGAAATAATTATTTTCAACAAAAACTTATGTGCCACTATTATTGGTACCCCTGGAAATTATAGTAAACACAATGTACCTGAAGAAGCACGTTTCCCATTTAAACTGGACATTTTTTAGTTGATTGGAGTGTGTAGGAACTTTCAAGCTGTAATTCATGACTTCCTGATTAACTGGGGAACAAATATGAGGTGACACAGAGGCCAAATTCTCTTAGTCATCTGTCAACATGGGAAAGATAAGAGAACACACAAAGCATATGAGGGAGAAGTGTGTTATCCTTCATAAGTCAGGGAATAGTTATAAAAAAAATAGTTACTCATCTGAAAATGTCAATTTCTATTGTTTGGGCAAAAATTAAAAAGTGGACACCAACTGGAGCTGTTACAAACTTGCCTGAAAGAGGACCCAAGTTTGATTCTCCCCCATGAACAGTGAGAAGGATGATAAGAGATGCAAAAAAAAAAATATCCCCAAGGATCACTGTTGTTGAATTACAAGGAAAAGTTAAATCTTGGGGTTTCCAAGTCTCCAAAACCACCACCAGACACCACCTCCATGCCAACACATTATTTGGAAGGCATGCCAGAAAAAAAAAATGTGTCAGTTAACCACAAACGTAAGTGCTTAAAGTTTGCAAAATACAACAACCACCGACTAGAACCGTGTTCTATGATCTGATGAAACAAAAATGAAGCTCTCATCTCATTATCTCTAGCCACTTTATCCTTCTACAGGGTTGCAGGCAAGCTGGAGTCTATCCCAGCTGACTACGGGCGAAAGGCGGGGTACACCCTGGACAAGTCGCCAGGTCATCACAGGGCCGACACATAGACACAGACAACCATTCACACTCACATTCACACCTACGGTCAATTTAAGTCACCAGTTAACCTAACCTGCATGCCTTTGGACTGTGGGGGAAACCGGAGCACCCGGAGGAAACCCACGCGGACACGGGGAGAACATGCAAACTCCGCACAGAAAGGCCCTCGCCGGCCACGGGGCTCGAACCCAGAACCTTCTTGCTGTGAGGCGACAGCGCTAACCACTACACCACCGTGCCGCCCCAAAAATGAAGCTTTTTGCCAATAAACATTCCAGGCGGGTTTGGTGTAAAAAGACGGATGGCTGTAATGAAAAGAACTCAATCCCAACTGTAAAATATGGTGGAAGTTCTGTGATATTTTGGGGCCATTTTTCCTGCAAAGGCCTTGGAAACCTTGTTAGGGTAAATGACATCAGGGACTCCGTGAAATACCAGGATGTTTTAAATCAAAATCTGGCTTCCTCTCCCAGAAAACTAAAACTGGGTCATCACTGGATCTTCCAGCAGGACAATGATCTGAAGTATATGTCTGGCTGAGGTTCTTATCGCTTGACTCCTGTGGAGAACAGTCTAAAGATGAACTTAGAAGATGGCTCTGGACTCTTACAGTTTTTTCTATGATGGCTGAGGACTACAATTGCCATGATAACATTAAGACTGCAGTTGTCATAAACAGTCTTACATTTAAGTCACCATCATTAAGCATCTGATAACTTCAACAAAATAGACTTCATGTTAAAACTACAGTATAATTAATTTCCTGGTTACACAGTTGTACTTTGTGACTATTGAACACACTTATAGAAGCGAGTTATTATTATGTTATCACCCAAATGAGGATGGGTTCCCTATTGAGTCTGGTTCCTCTCAAGGTTTCTTCCTCATGTCGTCTCATGGAATGTTTCCTTGCCACTGTTGCCTCAGGCTTGCTCATTAGGGATAAATTAATGAGGGATAAATTTAGTAGTTCATATGTTTAAAAACTTTATTTTTCTGTAAAGCTGCTTTACAACAATGTCTACTGTTAAAAGTGTTATACAAATAAAATTGATGAGTTATGGCCAATTTAAGCTGACTATAACTGAACAATCAGAATTGGTCATCTGATAACATCAAATCCTTTTTACCTTAACCACAGAAAATATAATTACTTCTCTCCTATTCACGTCACCTTTTTATGCCTGTGTATGAGCAAACCAACAGGTAGTTAGATTACTGGCCATTTTGTACATACTGTTTTGGTCTAATAATTTATATGTTATCAGCATTATTGAGTTCTTTTCATTTTCACTTTTTCATATTTCACATTTTCAATTTCAAAGTTAATCGGATCTTGCCTGGCTTCACTGGCAAACCTCACAAACTTAAATGGTTAATAGGCTTCTTTCTGCTGCGTGAAAGTATTTAATCAACCAATATATAATCTGACACCGTTTTTGTCAGGCATAAAAGAGTTGTTTTACTTTTTAGTTATGAGTAAACTGTAGTTATGGATGTATACATTGGATGTACTGTATACAAGTGCATCTCCAACAATTAGAATATCATGAAACAGTTCAATATTTTCCATTAGTTATTTATTTAAGAAAGTGAAAATTTAATATATTCTAGACTTATTACATGTAAACTAAATGTTTCAATCATATTTCTATTTTAATTTTGATAATTATAGCCTACTGCACAAAAAAAATCTCTAAATATTAGCATATTTCATTTCAAAGTTTGAGTAAAACAGTATGAATACCATGCATCTCTTGGTCTAGTTCAGTACATGCAACCACAATCATAGGGAAGACTGCTGACTTGATAGTTGTCCAGAAGACAATCATCGACACCCTCCATAAGGAAGGTAAGCCACAGAAGGTCAGTGCTGAAAAGGCTATCTGGAAAAGGTACACAAGCAACAGGGATGACTACAGCCTTGAGAAGACTGTCACGAAAAGTCAATTCAGGAACTTGGGAGAGCTTCACAAGGAGTGGACTGAAGCTGGTGTCAGTGCATCAAGAGCCACCATGCACAGACATCTTCAGGAAAGGGGCTACAACTGTCACATTCCTAATATCAAGCCACTCCTGAACCAGTAACAATGTCAGAAGTATCTGACCTGGGCTAAGGAGAGAAAGAACTGGACTGTTGCTCAGTGGTCCAAAGTCTTTTCAGATGAAAGTAAATTTTGCATTTCATTTGGAAATTGGGCGGCATGGTGGTGTAGTGGTTAGCGCTGTCGCCTCACAGCAAGAAGGTCCAGGTTCTAGCCCCGTGGCCGGTGAGGGCCTTTCTGTGCGGAGTTTGCATGTTCTCCCCGTGTCCGCGTGGGTTTCCTCCGGGTGCTCCGGTTTCCCCCACAGTCCAAAGACATGCAGGTTAGGTTAACTGGTGACTCTAAATTGACCGTAGGTGTGAATGTGAGTGTGAATGGTTGTCTGTGTCTATGTGTCAGCCCTGTGATGACCTGGCGACTTGTCCAGGGTGTACCCCGCCTTTCGCCCGTAGTCAGCTGGGATAGGCTCCAGCTTGCCTGCGACCCTGTAGAAGGATAAAGTGGCTAGAGATAATGAGATGAGATGAGATTTGGAAATCAAGGTCCTAGAGTCTGGAGGAAGAGTGGAGAGGCACAGAATCCAAGGTGTTTGAAATCCAGTGTGTAGTTTCTGCAGTCTATGATGATTTGGGGTGCCATGTCATCTGCTGGTGTTGGTTATCTGCGTTTTATCAAGTCCAAAGTCAATGCAGCCATCTACCAGGAGATTTTAGAGCACTTCATGCTTCCATCTGCTGACGAGCTTTTTGGAGATGCTGATTTCCTTTTCCAGCAGGACTTAGCACCTGCCTACAGTGCCAAAACTACTACTAAATGGTTTGCTGACCATGATATTACTGTGCTTGATTGACCAGCCAACTCACCTGACCTGAACCCCCATAGAGAATCTCTGGGGTATTGTCAAGCAGAAGATGAGAAACGCCCGACCCAAAAATACAGACGAGCTGAAGGCCGCTATCAAAGCAACCTGGACTTCAATATCACCTCAGCAGTGCCACAGGCTGATCCCTTCCATGCCATGCCGCACTGATGCAGTAATTTGTGGTAAAGGAGCCCCAACCAAGTACTGAGTTTATAAACAAACATACTTTTCAGAAGTTGGACAATTCTGTCTTGTAAATCCTTTTTTATTGATCTTAGGAAATATTCTAATAATTTGAGATACTGGATTTCTGATTTTATGATAAGTCATCTCATCTCATCTCATCATCTCTAGCCGCTTTATCCTTCTACAGGGTCGCAGGCAAGCTGGAGCCTATCCCAGCTGACTACGGGCGAAAGGCGGGGTACACCCTGGACAAGTCGCCAGGTCATCACAGGGCTGACACATAGACACAGACAACCATTCACACTCACATTCACACCTATGCTCAATTTAGAGTCACCAGTTAACCTAACCTGCATGTCTTTGGACTGTGGGGGAAACCGGAGCACCCGGAGGAAATCCACGCGGACACGGGGAGAACATGCAAACTCCACACAGAAAGGCCCTTGCCGGCCCCGGGGCTCGAACCCAGGACCTTCTTGCTGTGAGGCGACAGCGCTAACCACTACACCACCGTGCCGCCATGATAAGTCATAATCATCAAAATAAAATAAAAGCTTGAAATATTTCACTTTACGCATAACAAATATAGAACATATGAAAGTTTACCTTTTTGAATTACATTATGAAAAAAACTTTTCCATGATATTCTGATTGTTTAAGATGCACTAGTATATCTTGAATCTATAGTACATGCTTATTTAATGACGGATCTTTAGTCTAAAAATAAAGACTCAAAATTAAAAGCCACTTCATGCCCTTCACATTATTATCTTTTTACTTTTGATCATTTTATTCAGTAAAAAAGGATGTGAAGTTTTATGCAACTGCTCTACTTATTTCTGCAAGTCCACACTTCAATACATGATGAAAGGGTCATTCTCCAACCATACAAAATCTCTGTATCATCCAATAGAGGGGAGTGTTTAGTCTCCCAGCCGCTCCTAAGTGGATTACTCTTCAACCAGGACGTAGAAGCCTGTCTGAGTGCCTTGGGCTGGAGATATGATTGTGCTCCTCCTCTTCCCCTCCTTTATCCCTCTTCCCATTATCACTCAACTCAACATGAACACAGGATGAGGACTATTCTCCTAAAGGCTGTGTGTCCAATGCAGCCTTCAAAGTCAACTCTTGCAGCTCTGAATGTACATAAAAACTAGTTCTCAAACTCCAAGTTGGTATTTCATTAGAACACTGATAAACTTCAAACTGAGTTTGATGAAAAGTTGCAATTTAGTATCAATTGCTTAAAGCTCTTAGGAAGACGATATCAAATCTTAAAAATAAAAAGACTATCATAGTAAAGATTAGTCATTAAAAACATGTACTAAATGTTAGGATTTGAGAATATAGTATACCCTTACTTGCAAATTAATAATAATTAAAAGCTACATAAAGTCTACAAAAGCCCAGTTAGAAGTGTGTGGGCATGTCGTATTGCCTGCTGACTGAGAGCAGCGTAAACAGCATGTGAAGTTCTCGTTCGAGAAAGTGCTAGTACTAACAAAGCATTTAGGAATGACAGAGTAGCACTTCCAAAGGGCTTTTGTTTTTACACATGAAGGTGGTCAGAGCTTGTATTTTGTACATATTTCTAGCAGCATGGTGCTCTCAGAAGGTGGCAAAATAATGTGAAATTGCATTTTTTGGGTGCAGTCCACAGCTACTACCCCCTTTTAGCAGGTATAAAAAAACAACAACACTGATGAGCAGAGCATGAGTTTTACTCAGTTTAGTATTAACTGTACTATGTGCTCATGTGTAGGTATTGTTTAAAAAAAAGGGTTTAGACAAAAATGCAGCTTGCCTACCCTTTTCCAATATAGTGTAAACTACGATTATTTCAATTGTAGTGCAGCCACTTGCTAATTCATGATGTTTTCACAAGTAGAACCAATCACCATTGCTGCTGCTACTACAACAATCCAACAATGAATAAAGTTATCAAATTCTAACCCTTTGCCACAAGAGTTTGACTCACTGCTCACATCTGTATTGCGGCATGCCTCACCAGATGGCAGCAGGTACCATTTTGATAATGGTCTTTGGTATGACCCGACCACAAGTAGAACTCTCAATTTCCCGGTCAAGAGGCAGACACACTAACCACGAGGCCAACTCACGGTCAAACTCTTGCGGTTACCAGAGGACTGGCCTCCCACAGTAACCCCAGCTATGTAATAGGCAAGAGGCTGAGGGCTACTGAAACAGAGATCGGTGCCATACCTATGCACCTCAAGAGCTGGTTAGTACTGGGACAGAAGACTGCCTGGGAAGATCAGGTCCTGGCATTGGAAGGGACTAAGGCCCTGTCCACACGGCAACGGATTCAGGTGAATCTGATAAAATTGTTTATCGTTTCGGCCTGGCGTCCACACAGCACCGGCATTTTGGGTGCCCCAAAACGAAATCTTTTGAGAACGGGTTCCAGAGTGGAAAAATCTGGCAACGGCCCCGTTGCGAAGTCGTCTGGATGAGTAGAACGGATTTGTTTACGATGACGTCACAACCACATGACTGTCAGTGCTTCATGCCGGGTAGAAGTGTAACGAACTCGATGTGAGTTGTCAACAAATCCTATAACCTGGTTCATGAAACGCGCTTACAAAATATTTTCACTGTGAATATTTATTCACAAAGTGAGAGAGAGAGAGAGAGAGAGAGAGAGAGAGAGAGAGAGAGAATAGCCCTTAGGGCAGAGTCTTTAGTCCAAACACTGCGGAAGCAGTACCAAACCGCGCACTGCCCGTGCGCTTTCCAAAAACAAAAACAATCCCGCCAGCAAAAATAGGAAAAAAAAGAGCAATCTCACCTCTTCAGATGTTGGTTTAAGTCCAACAATACATTCCTCAAAAAGGGCGTAGAAAAACAAAGTAATCCATCAACGTGTAGCATTCAATTTATTCCGGACCATTCAAGAATTCTGGAGGATATCAGAATGTTGGCGTACCGGCTTCCATCTACCCCCATTCATTCCTCTTTCCGCGTCTTTCGTTTTACGCTACTGATTAATAATCAAAACTTTATGTGGCTAATGCTACAGAAGAAGGGGTTTATGCGCATGTGTCTACTTCTATTGTTCTGGTGTCTCCGATGGGACCGTCTTACAGCACACGTAGAGGTGTGGCATGTGTATTGCATCATTTTCAGCAAGCGTTGCGTTGCCATATGTACCTGAAATTTTACTGATCCGTTGCCCATGTGGACGCGATATTTAAAAAAAAAAAAAAATCTCGTTGCCGTTGTCGTGTGGATATAGCCTAAGTTTTTGCAGGTTTTCAATATATATGAGCTCATACTCAGACACAAAGGGGTGGACTAAACCATGAAAAAAAGATACTTTAGTTTCTGCAGTTGAGGAAAAAGGGGCATCTAAAGAGAGGAGATGGCTAATCCATGGGAAGCCATGGCCTCATGATTAGAGAATCAGCTTTGGGACCAAAAGGTCACCAGTTTGTTCAGCACCTGGACCAGCAGGAATGGCTGAAGTGCCCTTGAGCAAGGCACCTAACCCTCAACTGCTCCCCAGGCTGCTCTGGGTACATTGTACGTCGCTCTGGATAAGAGTGCCTGCTAAATGCCATTAATGTCATGTAATCCTGATTACTTTGGTAGTGTTAACATGACGCTGTACCAAAAATAGTCCTGTTCAACTTGAATCAGGAAGAAAAAAAAAGGCCAGTAAAAGGAAATTCAGAAATCTTTTAAATGAAAGCATACGTTTGCAGTTAGTGGTAAATTCACAACAGAAGCTATAGATGGCCTAAATGAGTTGACAGGGACGTAAAATGCCAAAATTTAAGCAGCTAGTGCTACGTAACACAATCATGTGCTATCTGAAACAACTCATTTTTATTCACTGCTAACTCCATTAGCATTTTTGGTCAGCCTCTGGCTTTATGTGAGAACTCAGGATGAAGCATTTGTGTCACGTTGCATTTTCTGGCAGAAGTAGTTGTCAGATGTTCAACACAGAGTAGCTGGCAAACAGCAAGTGTTACTGTTTTATACAGCCAGGATGTTCCTTCATCTATTTTATATAAGCAAATGAATAAGTCAATGTTAATCTACATATGGACAGTATATATAGACTCATTTGCTAGGTGGTTCGATACATGAGAGTAGTGTGTAAATGTATAAGTAAAGGGTATTGCACACTATAACAGTATAATTTAAGTGACTGCTGCTGCACTTGAGTTCATTAAAAATGTCACAGCTCCAGATGACTATAAATATGTGAGCTCCTGTGTGGAAACATCTCAGTTCCCCCAGTCAGGCTGATATCCTCAGGTATGAAGATGCCAGGTTATTGCGAGGGTGTGATTTATAAATGCCATTCTCAGGTACATGTTGTTCGAGCTCTCACCAACCTGACAGACGGACCTTGACCAAGACTTGGCAAACAATATTCCAAAATCACAGACTGTAAATTATGCCTTTTAGTGCACAAGCCTCTCGGGTCTAATTATTATGAGTGAAAATGCTACTTAAATCATTTTCATGCTGTTCTAAGGTGACAAGGAGAAACCTGATTAGAGATGTTGATTGGGAAATTATAGCCTTCGTATGGCACATTTAGCCAACACCTGTGTTTCACCATCTGTTTTTTTTTCTGCAGAAACAGGTGATGGAACATATTGAATGCAGTCTGCCAAGTCTGTTTTCCTCGACTCCGGTTGTGAACACAGTAGTTAGGAAATGGGAATTTGCATCAAACTGCTTGCAATGTCCAATTTGCTGGTTTGTAAAGTCACCTTTTCCTGTCTTTCACAACCTTCCTGCAGCAAAAGACAGCAAGCTCAGTCAACTGCAAATCAACAAAACACTTTCTTTGTTGTTGATAATGGGAATGGGAATTTATACTCCAACCCCTATATATAACCCTGTATAATTACTCCTTACTAAAGCAATTGAAATACAAGCTACAATACAATGATGTAAATGTAAATTTTCTGATCTCTGACATGTAAATAAACTCATATCGGAGTGATATATTTTTTTTTGCCATTTTTTAAATTAACGCCCCAGTAATCTCAACTGGAATTATTTGCAGGTGCATAGCTAAAGCCAAGGAATTTATTTGGGTGGCCAATCTAGAATGTGGCAAATTCTTAATTTGCATCAACCAAAAATGACATAACGTGACTACTCCCATAGAGCCTATAGTATATACCAAGCTAGCATTATGACTTCAATATCATTAGCTAATAGGATGTAATAACAAACCAAAGAATTGCAATGCTTTAATTGATTAACATAAAAAATGTTAACTTGGAGCCCTGCGATGATTTGGCGACTTGTCCAGGGTGTACCCCGCCTCTCGCCCATAGTCAGCTGGGATAGGCTCCAGCTTGTCCGCGACCCTGCACAGGATAAGTGGTTACGGATAATGGATGGATGGATGTTGACTTAGTGTTGCCAGGGAATAGTTAGAAATATAGAAATATTAAAGCAGGTGTATGTTAGTCATTTTAGCATCATATGGCATTTATCAGTATATACCATTTATAAACCTTTTCCATGAATTGCATGTGCAGTGGTTTACAAAAATACTAGGGGGTATGAACTGCATAGGAAATGAAAATGAACACAAGATTTAAAAAAATATATAGTTATATAGAATGCTATCTATATCATTATCCATATCCAAGTTTCTCTTGTCCAAATACATATATAAACAGCTGGTGTAGAAAGTGAGTGACTCCTTTGTAAAGTAAATGACACCATTATTGAGGTTGGGAGTCTGTGGCTTCCACTGAAGTATTACAGTCTAATGAAGTGCTTTAATTGACTCTTTTGAAAGCTACTGTCTTTACAGATGTCCCCCAGCCTCTCAAGTTAATAGCAGTGATGGACTGGCTTTAGCGATGAAGCTTTTAGCAGCCATTTTATCAAAGCCTTGATGCTCTTTGCCACTGGCAGTAAAAAGTGTGAATGGAAGACTAATAAAAGGTCAACATGTGCAGTATTCTCCATCAGCAGTAGTGGAAGATGTGTACACTACATAACAAATCTATTTTTTTTTTAATGGGATATCTCTATGCAGGGAAGTGCAGTAATTAGCACTGTTGCCTCACAGCAAGAAGGTTCTGGGTTCGAACTTTGTGGCTGACTGGGGCCTTTCTGTGTGGAGTTTGCATGTTTTCTCCATGCCTGTATGGGTTTCCTCTGGGTGCTCCAGTTTCCTCACACAGTCCAAAGACATGTGGATTAGGTCAACTGATTACCCTAAATTGCCCATAGGTGTGAATTTGAGTATGAATGGTTGTTGGGATTGGCTCCAGCTTCCCTGCAACCCTGACCAATAATCAGTATAGAGATCTTGCAGTCACGTGACCGGAAAGTACACAGCCGCCATCTTGTCGGTAAAAAACACCGCTGAATACTGCTGCACTCGTGTACAGAATGGATCAATTTCAACCGACGGACTACACGGCTCATTTTTCTAATGAACAGATAACTAGATATGTGTCTAAAATAAACGATCTACAGATTAGTGACCCTTATGGCTTTCCGGACGGAGTTTTCACGACCGGATTTTGAACTGCCAGTGGAATACCCAGACGTGTATGATTACCTCATTAACTTTCCCTCGCTGTTCAGTGGTGAAGCACTGCGTGCTTATAAATCTCTGGACAGTTATCTTTACAGAAATTCAGGATTTGTCAGCGACTCAGATGTGGCTGGCATAATGGATGGATCTCTGTGTACCTGCATTTTTGATGTTGAAAACCAGCATTAGACATACATACCAAGTTGACCAGTTCTACAGATGGTGTGGCACACTGAAAACTTAGAGATACGCAGAACCATGGCCTCACTTTTTGTTTATAAATGCCTTGAGACCTCAAGAATGGCACAGGAATAGTTTTAAGCGTTAACAATAAATCAAATATAGTAATTTTTATGATTAAAGTGATTTATATAGGTAGCGATCTGAGTGAATGACCTTGACATCTGTAACATCACCACAGGAAGTCTATCGGTCTCCTCGCCATTTCCGCTATACTAAAACACAGAGCTGACTGCAACTCCGATCCTCCATTTTGAGCTAATTTATCGCCATGACACGTAGATGTGTTGCTGGCTGGTGCAGCAACACAACAGAAGGTGGATTTATGTTGCATTCATGGCCCAAGAATGCTCAAACTGCAAAGATTTTGACGCGTTTTGCGAGAAGTTCACGGACACATTGGGCGCCTACAAAGTGGTCTCTCCTCTGCTCTGCACATTTTACTGAAGACTCGTATGAGACCTCTGATCTGTTGAGGATCGTTGGCTATAAGCCCATATTGAAAGAGGGTGCAGTACCAACAATTAAAGGAAAAGAAAACTACAAGAAAAGGAAAGTTAGTTCAGTTACACCAGTTCTCCCAGAGTGAGCCGAGGGTTATTGCTAAAACCCAGGATGGAACCGGACGGGATGTGACATGTTATCGCTCGGGCAGTGACCTCCCTGCGGTTGTTGCTGAAACCGGTGACATCCCGTCCTGGGTTTTAGTAATTGCCTGAGCTGAGCAGTAATGGCGGAGTACTCAGGATGGAGAAAATGGAGAATGAGTGGACCAGCCATCTGATTTCTCTGCTGGATATGCTTGCCTCAGCAGCAATATCACGCCCTTATGTGGAAGAAGCGAATGACCGGAGAACTGAACGAACAACTGAAAGTCAGATTGTTTCAAAACAATCGGCCACAAGATCAGCCTTCAAGAAGTGAGAACACAGACGGATAAGACGTGACTCATTTGGATACAAAACAAAAACAACACTACTCGTTGTTTACCTGCATTTAGATTAATACATGTAACTTGTATTGTGTTTAAGTTAGCGGTATAAGATTATTTAATTTGCTTCAGAATGTGATTGTCTCAGTTCATCTGATTATTTAATTAGCCTTTTACATTTGATCAGTGAAAATGCATGCATGTACATGTATGTTGCATAAGTTATAACACCTATCCTGTTTTAATGAGAGTCAACCCACAATCAGTGAAGTCAAATCAGTCTTAGTTGAACAAGTCGGTAACGGGATTTCTTACTTTCACCATAAATTTTTATTTATATGACTTTGGTCTATAGCTGTAAAAGGCCTCTGCCTTAAAACCAGTTCCTGCTGTAATGTCACGCACTCAGGGCTGGCTCGCTCAGCGGGGCAGCTCGAATGCCAACTTTGCGGTCGATTTTAACTCTCAAAAATATTTTTTTTATTCCCATTTATGCAGCATACAAGAGTCAAGGATGGAGATATTATCCACTCAGAAATGTATTTAAAAATAAAGGTTCTGCGTATCTGCTTTAAACTATTCCCCACAGTGAACTGGTGCTTAACACAGTGAATGATTAAGCTGAATGATTCAACTTCTAACAACACAAGTGGACTTGACTTGAATTACAGCTTTGGTAATAGTTCAACCTTGATTATTGCTGTGTTGCAGAACCCACAGTGTGTCCGATGACAAGCTCTCTAAATATGACATTATCACATTACACACTGGCAATGATACAAATTCCACCATTCCAGCTATATGAAATGACATCTACATCATAATAGTGAATGTAATACAGTAATGGCCTTGACAGGTAGAAGTGAATTCATGACCTCTTAATACAGTCTGTCAATTGATTCTGGCTCAATTTAGGACTAGAGTTGGCTTGTGTCAAGCTCTAGGTCTTGCCTTTCAGCATTGCATCATTTCCCAAGAGAAGCATTAGGATATTTAATGCTCAGTAAATGTACCACTGCTGCACATGGGTCGATTCCTGAAAATCACCACATCAGGAACACTTGTACAGGATTTCCTGCAGATTTTTTCATCTCATTATATCTAGCCGCTTTATCCTGTTCTACAGGGTCACAGGCAAGCTGGAGCCTATCACAGCTGACTACGGGCGAAAGGCGGGGTACACCCTGGACAAGTCGCCAGGTCATCACAGGGCTGACACATAGACACAGACAACCATTCACACTCACATTCACACCTACGGTCAATTTAGAGCCACCAGTTAACCTAACCTGCATGTCTTTGGACTGTGGGGGAAACCGGAGCACCCGGAGGAAACCCACGCGGACACGGGGAGAACATGCAAACTCCACACAGTAAGGCCCTCGCCGGCCAGGGGGCTCGAACCCGGACCTTCTTGCTGTGAGGCGACAGCACTAACCACTACACCACCGTGCCGCCCCTGCAGATTTTTTGTTGCACGTTTTTGAAAATGAATCATATAAATTCATAAAGAATAAGACCAGATTTCTGGCATTTGTTTGTTCAAGTTAATTATACATACAACCAGAAAGTCAGTGGGTAAATTCCCCTTCTAATGATAGCAACTATTAGCTCTATTAGCAACTAAAATGTCAGGATAATACATGAGTTAGCAGTTAAGTCGCTCTTACAAGGTGAAATTGCTGGGCTTCTGGACTACTAGAGGAACAGAATGCTTTAATCCAAAGAAATTTGTAAAGACATCCCCCAGAATACTGCTGATAGCTGCCAGACTTGCATTTGCCTGTTAGTTTTGTCACAAACTCTCCAATAAAGCCATTCAAGACACAAGTCTATAAACAGCATGAATCTCTATAACAACTTCCAGACAGTGAATTCATGCCAAAATTTCATACCGAACTGTCCTGAAGTATGCAAACACTTTGTAAGTGTTCTGGGACAATATACGATTCACATACTCTTGCATTATCTGGGTTCCTTCCCCCCCTCCCCCCCTGGGGTGGGGGGTTGGAATTTAAATCTTAAAGGAAAAAGAATTCATGCTGTGCAAGGTGATTTTGCATTGACACCTGGCTGACTTGCTGCACTCAAGGGACCGTAAAAATCAAATAATTCTGATTAACATAATTAGTTATTAATTACACTATACAAGTAAGCCCACATTTAAACTGGCCATTCCTTGAGAAATGTGTCCAAATTCCTCAACTGAGAGAATGATAAATGATTAGCGAGAACATTTAAGTCAGTAGAAATATGGTGGGGCCATAAAAAATAAATTGTCCTGACTTTTCTAATAGAGTTTGGTTAAGACTAGAACAACTTGCTACGACTAAAATCCTCTTCAATTGCTGTTTACGTAGTGTTGCATAAATACATTATGCTTGAAGCAGGGTTTCATCTGATTTCTAACTCCCCTTACATGTTTGGTTTAAACAACTGGCTTGAAATGTTATACATGGACGAGATACTATTTAAGAGCAGTAACTAGTAATGTGACAAATGACAAAAGAGAAGGAATTTAGAAGAAGGTTTCCACTGCTATGCATTATAGCCTGTGCGTGAACTCCGATTACCATTTGAATCCTGTCTTTACTGGTGCACTCAAAGAAAAGCTGTACATCTCCTACACTGACACTAACCAAAGACAAGGACAGCAATAAATTTAACAAAACTGTTAGACAAAGCATTGTTGCATTGCTGAAAGACCATTCAATGTCCATGACAAAGCAGTATAACATGCTTTGTCTTGGCATGGACATGTTGTTCCTTTTAAAACCAAATTCCATGAGTGTTTGGTTGGGATTTACGTTGCTCAGTGTCAGAGTATGGTGTGTTTACAAGCCTTGGATGACAACCTTGGCATTTGACACTGGCTGGTTGCCCTTGGTACTACAGTGATAGCCAGGAGATCCTGTGTAAGAGTATATTCCATGAGGGGTATTTAATGACTTCCCTACTGGTTCTTCAAGATTTCTTCAAGGGTTCACTAGATAATTGGAACCTTGGATAAGGGTTCTGGAACCCTTTCTGGCAGGGAAATACAAAGTACTTTTAAGGGTTCCTGCAGAGAGTCAACCGAAGAACCTTTAAGGGTGCTTGACAGCTACTTGAAAGCTGAAAAATCATCCAACCCTTTGGATGTTCCAAAAACTTTGACATTGAACCCAAGTAGGTGACAGGTTCGAAAATACAATTCTGCAAAAATAGACTCGGTCACTTCTGCAGGCAACTGAACCATTATCCCTGCCAAACATGACACCAACACCTTGGTCGAAGGAGAGAACAACTACTCTGGCTGGTCCAAAGATACATAAATGGAATGTACAGTACCATAATAAAGTAATAAATATCAGAGGAAACCCGAGGTCCTCTCATGTCTACAACCAATATTGTAATACAGACTGTAGCATTGAAATGACAATTTCCTTTCAGGCTGGGAGAACTTTACCATCTTGGAACATCTGATCTTAAAAACACAGTGTATGCAATGCACTTTCAAGACCAACAATCCATAAAATGGCCAGTAAAGATGCAGGTACAGAATATTAAACTAGTACAGAATGCTAGTTGCAAAGGAAAACGGCAAATTAACTTTTTTTCCAAATATGTTTGCTGTAAACATATTCAATTATTCATGTTTTTCACTATAAGAAGTCATTTTCAGCGTCTTATTTTAGAAGCACCCTTGGAAAATCGTACTTGATTTGATGGCATTCTACTGCCAGATACTTTCACTGCAAAGTCATAAAACAACATGAAACGACAGATCTTTGCAAACACATCCATGCACTGGTCAAGGGTCAAACAGCTAGTGAAGACAATTTATGTTAGTGGACCATTCTGATGTGAAAAGCACTCTGGGCTTTCTGTTTATCCATGTGCTTTCACAACAGTGACTTGATTTGCATGAAGATAGTGTTATTTCTTTTCTTTCGTCCTTAAAAATAGAGAGATCTGCCTGTCAGGATGAAATCCAAACCTGTTTATTGCAGAATTAATAATACAACCAGGGAATGTATTATTGTACATATTAATATCCAAATTAGCCTTGTTATAACACAACAGAGACAAATATAGTACGTGTTGCTTAGCAACTCTAGGACTTGTCAATCTTTTGACATGACGGGGCTTAGCTCAATTTTTCATGCAACTTCTGCAACATGAGGATTTACATTCAGTACCAAGCTTGACCTCTCAATCCAAACTTAGAATAGTGTTAAGTGCAAACAAGTGCCAAATAAATGTCCTTATTAGTTTACATTCAGGGCGGCACGGTGGTGCAGTGGTTAGCGCTATCGCCTCACAGCAAGAAGGTCCGGGTTCGAGCCCCATGGCCAACAAGGGCCTTTCTGTGTGGAGTTTGCATGTTCTCCCCGTGTCCGCGTGGGTTTCCTCCGGGTGCTCCGGTTTCCCCCACAGTCCAAAGACATGCAGGTTAGGTTAACTGGTGACTCTAAATTGACCGTAGGTGTGAATGTGAGTGTGAATGGTTGTCTGTGTCTATGTGTCAGCCCTGTGATAACCTGGCGACTTGTCCAGGGTGTACCCCGCCTTTCGCCCATAGTCAGCTGGGATAGGCTCCAGCTCGCCTGCGACCCTGTAGAACAGGATAAAGCGGCTAGAGATAATGAGATGAGTTTACATTCATTGCAATTCACTGTCATTAGAAGCAGCCACCAGTTATACCATCGCCTTCTTCACACATTAAAGAACACTGATCTGATCAATAGCAATGTGAAGATTCATCAGGAATTAGGAATGCACAACCTCATATCACTCGGTTGACTAAACCTGCACGAGTTATAAAATTGTCAAATTATTATCGACACTAGCCTACCTGAGAAGCCTGACCTGGGAATCATGCATATTAGTATGAGAAAAAAGCTTCACATTTTAATAGAACCTACTTTGATTAAGAATCATATATAGCAGTTCAAGATACACTTGTGTCTGCAGATAATGGTAGACTAGAGATAAACTAGTTCCCAGATTTTCAGAGGTGTATTTTAATTCATTCGTTCCTCTGTAGTAACTTTTATCCTGGTCATGGTTGTTGTGTATCAAGAGTCTATCCCAGGAACCCTGGGCATGAGGGGGAAGTTCACCCTGAAAGAGAGGGTGCATTGTAGGGCACCATGCAAACACATTCACACCTAGGGGCAATTTAGTATAGCTAATCCACTAACAGAATGTTTTAGGAAAGGAAACCAGAGAACCCAAAGCAAAAAAATGTATTATTTTTGTTGAAGTTGTGGCGCAGGTATTTGAGCCCCAGCACCTTCAAGCTACCACTGCTAAGCCCAGAGTAAAGTCCATCCATTCACCCATCCATTATCTGTAGCCGCTTATCCTGTGCAGGGTTGCGGGCAAGCTGGAGCCTATCCCAGCTGACTATGGGCAAAAGGCGGGGTACACCCTGGACAAGTCGCCAGATCATCGCAGGGCTGATACAGAGACAAGCAACCATTCACACCTACGGTCAATTTAGAGCCACTAATTAGCCTAACCTGCATGTCTTTGGACTGTGGGGGAAACCAGAGCACCCAGAGGAAACCCAAGCAAACATGGGGAGAATATGCAAACTCCACACAGAAAAGCCCTCATCAGCCACTGGGCTTGAACCCAGAACCTTCTTGCTGTAAGGCGACAGTGCTAACCACTACACCACCGTGCTGCCCCCCAGAGTAAAGTCTTTAAATCTATTTGCTCCAGGGGCCATATCACAACTGACCATGCATGTATTATTACAACCCCAATTCCAAAAAAGTTGGGACAAAGTACAAATTGTAAATAAAAACGGAATGCAATGATGTGGAAGTTTCAAAATTCCATATTTTATTCAGAATAGAACATAGATGACATATCAAATGTTTAAACTGAGAAAATGTATCATTTAAAGAGAAAAATTAGGTGATTTTAAATTTCATGACAACACCACATCTCAAAAAAGTTGGGACAAGGCCATGTTTACCACTGTGGGACATCCCCTTTTCTCTTTACAACAGTCTGTAAACGTCTGGGGACTGAGGAGACAAGTTGCTCAAGTTTAGGGATAGGAATGTTAACCCATTCTTGTCTAATGTAGGATTCTAGTTGCTCAACTGTCTTAGGTCTTTTTTGTCGTATCTTCCGTTTTATGATGCACCAAATGTTTTCTATGGGTGAAAGATCTGGACTGCAGGCTGGCCAGTTCAGTACCCGGACCCTTCTTCTACGCAGCCATGATGCTGTAATTGATGCAGTATGTGGTTTGGCATTGTCATGTTGGAAAATGCAAGGTCTTCCCTGAAAGAGAAATGAGCCAATATTTGGCATGAAATTTCAAAATGTCTCACTTTCGACATTTGATATGTTGTCTATGTTCTATTATGAAAACAATATCAGTTTTTGAGATTTGTAAATTATTGCATTCCGTTTTTATTTACAATTTGTCCCAACTTTTTTGGAATCGGGGTTGTATATCATATCATCTTTTATTTTATAGCATGTTATTTTCTTGTCCTTTCATAGTCACATTCTTCTCAATTGGTTCAACATGCCAAATGATTTTGAAAACCGCTCTCAGCTGTTCCACCTACCAAGTCCAAATCATTACAGTCCATTAGTTACTGTAAGCTGCTCCAGCTTTAGGGAGGCATGCAGTTCCACTGATTTATCATGTTGGTCATATACAAAATTTATGGTCTAATATACAACACTCTACACAGAAGTTTATCTAGCTAGCTATCTATAGAAAAGTGCTGCTCGTTGCTAATATGATAGGATAAGTAAAAGGTATAACTCGTTTTACATTATTTGACTAAGTATCCCAGATTGTAGGGTTATGTTGATGTAGCTATTACATTCACCAGCCACTTTAATAGGAACTTGTTCTTGATTCTAAGATTCCTGTTCTTGGCTGGCAGGAGTGGAACTTAATGTGGTCTTCTGCTGTTGCATGCTGAGATGCTTTTCTGCTCACCACGGTTGTAAAGAGTGATTAAATGACCCAGCAAACACACAACGTATATATGATGTAGTGGTTAGGTAGTGGTTTGGTAATGTCAGTAGGCATGTCCTAATACAACGTAGTGATAATACGTAATGGACTGGCGACCATCCAGTTGATGCATGTCCTACTACGTAGTCTACACGTGTGTATTTTCTATTTGATGATCGATGCATTAATAATTTGCTTTCGTACATTTTGTTGTATGTCTCTATGAATAACGTTAACAAATGTGATCTTGGTCTATTGATGAATTGATTGTATTTTAACTTTAAAATAGTGCTGAATGAGGCCATTTCAATGAAATAAAGGTTCGTAGATTCATGATTTTGCAGTTTGTCTTATTAGTTTATCTGCCCTATAATATAACTATTAGTGTTTTTTTTTTTTAATCCAAAATCATGTTCGGTCCATGCAAAACTTTAACTGAAGGGGAGGACTTTCACATGATCCGTGCTTGCCAACAAATTATTTCCGTGACTGGTGATTTGAGCCTGTTTCTCTTCCTGCGATGTGTGATTGAGAATGTTTATGTTTGTGACCCCCCAGGGGCGGATCCGGGGGAGGGGTTTAACCCCCCTTCAGCGACCGGGGGGGGGGGTGTATAAAAGAGTAAACACAACAGAAAGCTTGAAGCAAGCAAATTATTCAAAATATGCTCAAATTCACTGAATGAACATGTATAGTTTCATTTCCCAGCGTGCCTTCGGGCCGCTCACCGACGCTTTTCGTAGAAATTATCAATATCCCCCGCTTTCTTTCCAAATCCAATCCCTGCCCCATCCCATGACCCCCTCCACCACCCTACCCCACCCTGTTAACTTGGCAGGAAAAGGGCATATGCTGGCTGACCGCTATCCCATCATGCTTTGCAGCTCCAGATCGCATCGGTCTTTCAAAACCCATTGAAGGAGTGACTTCCGGCCTCCCAGTTGTTTTTATTGGTGTGAAGGGAAGGTGTTTGGTTATAATTGGAGAGCTTTGATCGACAGAATCTTTCAAGGTAAGAATGTTACCCTTGCTAGTGTTGTCACTATGTGAATGTAAGGTGATTAAGTCTGACAATATATTATATGCAAATGTTATCGTTAAATGTTTATTTTAATGAATGCTAGTGTCTGAGTCTCCACCGCAGGAAAGCGCACGCGGCGCCATGTTGTTTGTGGGGGATGATGGGCGTGGTGTCGGAGTCCTGCCTCCCAGTGATAACCCTGTTATTGAATGTTAGTGTGGATCCTTTATGGGGAATTTCATTCCCTTTTTAAAACCATGGTTTAAAGCTTTGAAGGTTTAACTGCCTCCTGCTTTCAATCAAAAGATGACTTTGGTCAGTTATTTAGTATTGTTACAATATAAACAGATAAACATGCATCCTAAAATGAATGTTTGGTGAAATTTAAAAACTAAATTGTTTCACAAATTTTATTCTGTAACATATGTAGACGACTTATTGGGGTATTTGGAATGTTTCATAAAGCTGTTCCACACTTTCAGTTCGTTTTACTGTTGCATGCATTTATTATGCAATCTGTAGAAAAATTCACTTGGGTAGAATTTCTTTTTATCTCTTGGGAAGATCATTTATCTCCAAGGTTTGCATATTACATTCATTAAAAACAAAAAATCTTACCATCAACTTAATTCATTCCATTCGTTCTGCAAGATATTAATTGCTTTGCAAATTTGTCTCCGATACAGAGGACCTTGAAGAGCTGTTCAGGCCGAGGAGTGCAGATCCACGGCAGAACACCAGATCAGACAGCGAGTTCTATTCTTACTTACAAAAGAGACACGCTAGTGTACACATTTTATGAAAAGATAGAAACACTACTTAAATAAATGACTTACATTTGTGATCTGTCAGTCTGAATATCTGTGTAGTGACATCCAGTACTAATAATATTACTTATTGATGTGTGGTATTTTATCATAAAATCCAACCATTTTTTAAATTTATGTCTTTTTAATTCATAAATGCATAATGCTCACTCGTTTTTGTGTGGCCAATGACACTAACCATTTCTTTTTGTGTGTTTTTATAGATTATCAGAGAAAGGTTCTGATTAAGACAGTAGTGAGACCAGCTGTGATGTATGGATTGGAGACCGTACCCTTAACGAAGAGACAGGAGGCAAAGTTGAGGATGTTAAAGTGCCATTCCACCATTGGATGTATTCTTTGGCATAAAATACAATATATTTTATGACAACATGACTAGACAGAGAAATCTTTTAGCTTCAAAATGATATATCAAACATAATTTTTTGACAACGACAAGTATATTAATTTTGCGACCAAAGTCACCTACCCTTTTAATTTCCGCGCGGTAGTGAAACGTGATGTCATCGGCAGGTTCCCTTTCTTGTGTGACGTGGCACAGATCATCAGCAATGGCGGATAGAACGCGATTTCCACTTGTCGATTGCTGTGCTGATATTCACCATCGACCGTCTTTGGGCATCACTTGCTATTTTCCTTCGCTTCTTTTCCGAAGCTGACAATCGCGTTCTATCCGCCATTGCTGATAATCTGTGCCACGTCACACGTGACGTGGTACACAAGAAGGGGAACCTGCCGATGACATCACGTTTCACTACCGCGTGGAAATTAAAAGGGTAGGTGACTTTGGTCGCAAAATTAATATACTTGTCGTTGTCAAAAAATTATGTTTGATATATCATTTTGAAGCTAAAAGATTTCTCTGTCTGGTCATGTTGTCATAAAATATATTGTATTTTATGCCAAAAAAAATACATCCAATGGTGGAATGGCACTTTAAGGTTTGCAATGGGAGTGACGAGGTTGGACAGGATAAGGAACGAGCACATCAGAGGGACAGCACATGTGGAGAGCTTGGGAATTAAGCTGAGAGAGATGAGACTGAGATGGTATGGGCACATCCTGAGAAGAGATGCAGAGCATGTTGGAAGGAGAATGTTGAGGATGGAGCTGCCAGGCACACGAAAACTAGGAAGGCCAAAGAGGAGATGCATGGATGTGGTGAGAGAGGACGTGAAAGTGGCAGATGTGGTAGAGAAGGATGTGGAAGACAGGGAGCAATGGAGATGAAAGATCCGCTGTGGCGACCCCTAATCAGGAGTAGCCAGAAGAAGAAGAAGAATCAGAGAAAGGTTCTGATGCGCCTAGATGAAATTGTGCAGGATTATCTGGAGGTACTTACCTCTTGCAAATATTTAATGTGTACATACATCACTTAATCTGACCATATAATGGTAAACAAGGATTTCCCAATTTATTATTGATTATAATTATATTTGCAGGCTCGCGCTGCTGTGGCTGCAACAACTAAGGAGAGAACTACTGTACCAACCCACCATTCATCTGATTCGGAAACCAGAGACAGCTGTTCGCTCTTTCACTGCTAGAATTTCTATTATTGAATACTGGTTCACCATTAAATATTTTCTAGAGCCAGAACAAAAATAACGTTTGGCACGTGTGTAAATATTGCAGTCAGTCTCTGTGGGTTTTTATGTCATTTTAGCGTAATGTAATATCTGACCAGCGGCCAGCATAAAAGTGCAGAATAATACCTTTAAGTTCCTTTGCATATTCATGATTACATTTGATTCAGGTAATGCATGTATTAATCTATTTCATCCTGTGAAACTACAACACATGACCTGTTATGATTGTCAAGTGTATGAGTACACTTTAAAAAAAATAAAAATTATATAAAATTTATTTGTTCACATTTCTAGCCTGGCTGATGCAGCTATTTTTTTTTGTTGAAATAAATGCACCGACTATGCAAAATATTGCTTCTTCCATGTTTTCTGCATATTACTACTCTGGTTTTGTAAGGTAGTAGAAAGAACGTGAAAATGTAAGGCGGTGAGAACGTGCCCATATGAGTGTGAAAGTTCCCATAGGGTAGTGGGAAGGTGGTGGGTACGTAATTTCTCTACGTAACTTTACTACGTAGTAAAAACGTTGCTGGTAGTCCAGAATTTTACGTAGTAACTATGTAAAAACACTACGTAACATCTACCAAACCACTACGTTGTAAGTACGTAGTTACTACGTAAAATTGTTACCTGGGGAGTTGCTATATCCTTCCTGGCAGCTCGAACCAATCTGTGGTGAGTTTCCCAAAAGCCTCAACACTAACACTACGTTCAGACTGCAACCTGAAACGACCCATATCCGATTTGTTGTGAAACCCGATTTTTTTGTTAGGCCGTTCACATTACCAATTATATGAGACTTGTATGCGATCTCCAATATGAACGGAAAACGACCCAAAAGTGTCCCGCATGCGCAAATTGACACGTAATAAGCACATCTACGTAATACGTAAACAAAAAAAAGCGCACTCTTCAAGTTTGCAAGTAAAGCATGAAGATGAGGCGAGACCTGGCGATGTGGTTTTTGTGGCGGCGGCGCTCACACAATAATCTGATTAATGTGGGCAGCAGACTAATGAGACCGAAGGTGTCAAATTACTGGAAATTTCCAGAACAATCTTATAATCTTGTAATACAGGATGGTTTAAGTTATAAATCAGTTATAGAAACTGTTTTATTTAATCAGGCTAACAGATCAACATCCAGGTCCCTACCAAATCCACCATTAGCTTGATCAATTCTATAAAAGTCTATTTAAATTCTGAAAACTGTACAAATGTTGTCGTTTTCCACCAAAGAGGTGGGATTAGCCAACGCAGAATAGTGACGTTTGTCTCTTGTTGATGACGTGTAGGTCGCATGAATGCGACCTGTCCGGTCAGACTGCAGTCGCATGTGAAAATAACGGATATGCATCGGAATTAGGACCACATATCCAAGCGGCCTGGGTCGCATGTGAAAAAATCGGATCTGTGTCGTTCAGATTGTCAATAACAAATCGGATACAGGTCGCATATGGGCAAAAAAAATTGGATATGGGTCATTTCAGGGTGCAGTCTGAACGTAGTCTAAGAGCATCTTAACTAGGAAAGAAAGCCTTCATTGTGTCGCTCGCTTTACCATTTAACGATGATCTTTGTGCTGCGATGCTTTTGGGAAACTCAGGCCTGGCCATTTTCCTCTGAGCTCTCATGAACAAGGCGTTTCCACCCACAGAACTGTTGCTCACTCAATGTTTTTTGTTTTTCGCACCATTCTGTGTAAACTTGCGTGTGTGAAAACCGCAGGAAATCAGCAGTTTCTGAAATACTCAAACCAGTCCATCTGGCACCAACACCCAGGCCAATGAAAGTCACAGATCACAGTTTTTCCCCATTCTGATATTTGAAGTGAACATTAACCGAAGCTCTTGATTTGTATCTGCATGATTTTATGCATCGTGCTGCTGTCAAGGGATCGGCTGATTAGAGAACTGCACAAAACTGCAGGTGGATGGATGGGTGTTCCTAATGAAGTGGCCATGAGTATATATTAAGCTGCATTACGGATGGGCTTTGTCTGAAGTTGCAGCTGTGCTTTTTGCAGTACTGTATTCTGTATTCCCCTGACCTTTAAAGAACAACAGGGGGCAATCTGAAATAAATCATTTTACAAGTTGTACATTTTAAAAAGCCTTGCTAAGATGATATTTTCCTGAGCGTTCTCATAAATGCTCGAATTCATTACTTGGAAGACCCAATAATAACTAAGTGGTACATGCTGCTGCTGCAAAACATTTTACAGTGTTTTTTTTCTCCAAGGTCTACTGAACCACAATATCAGAGATGTCCTTTATAAAAAGAACACAGCTTAATATTTCTTCAGCATTTAATTTTAAAGCCGGGAAGAATAAATTAGAGTTGTTCCTTAAAAAAAAAGGGAATACTCTTCTTCCATTCAAATGAAAGGAAATATTCAAGGACATGGCCATCCATGTGCTGTGCACTCAATATTTGAAGGTACTCAGGAAAATGAGCCTGTAGTTATTGCCGTCCTACTTTTAAGATATGCGTTTCACACACGCGCGTGCACGCACACTCAAAGCACATTCTTGTAAGTATATTGAAGTGTCGCCATTCAGAATTCATCGATGAGAAGTGATGGACAGCTGAGAAGCCGCGTTTTAAATGAACAAGGACACTAACCCACACTAATAGATTGGAGGCTTTGTGATTTTATGACGTTTAATGAAAACAAGTTACATATTTTATGTTGTTTTTTGACATACTAATTTTGCAATACAGGTTACTCGTTCAATATAAGAACATGCATGTGATTAATGTGATATCACAGCATTTATACAGCTGTTATGCTGATTAACAGCGATTTTTGATGGGCTCATGATCTAGCAGCAAGCAATGTTCTCTTACAAGTAACTCAGCAAGAAACCTGAATAATGTTTACTGAATAATGACTACTCATGAATAGCTTTTGGGTGGAGTGTAGGGTGGAGACTACATGGGCGTGCCGGGGAGAGTGTGTGTGTGTGGGGGTGGGGTGGGGGGGTGTTTCCCCCTCTCATTGGGGGCATCCGGTGGGCCTCCCTTGTAAAATTTTGAAAAAAGGGAGCCCATTTGGTGGCATCTGGTGACTTTTAGGAGCATTTTATGGTGGTACTGACACTTTTTACTGTTAACATGGTTGAAAAGGTTGCTACAAGTGGAAGTCTGTGATGCTGCGGTTTGCAGCATGGGGTTCACATGAGCAAGTCATCATCTGACAACAGTGGAGTATATAATAATGCTGTTTTATGACCTGAACCACTGCCAGAACACCACTAACCAAAAGTTTAAATGAGTTCTGTTGCAGTTTTAAAAAAAAAAAACCCTGCAGACTGCATTTACTGCACAAATGCCCTTCATACTTGGGCCTACTTAATACCTCATACACCAAAAGCACCTTAGAATAAACATCTCATCTCATTATCTGTAGCCGCTTTATCCTGTTCTACAGGGTCGCAGGCAAGCTGGAGCCTATCCCAGCTGACTACGGGCGAAAGGCGGGGTACACCCTGGACAAGTCGCCAGGTCATCACAGGGCTGACACATAGACACAGACAACCATTCACACTCACATCTACGGTCAATTTAGAGTCACCAGTTAACCTAACCTGCATGTCTTTGGACTGTGGGGGAAACCGGAGCACCCGGAGGAAACCCACGCGGACACGGGGAGAACATGCAAACTCCGCACAGAAAGGCCCTCGCCGGCCACGGGGCTCGAACCCGGACCTTCTTGCTGTGAGGCGACAGTGCTAACCACTACACCACCATGCCGCCTAGAATAAACATGTTTAAGCAATAATACTGCTATAGTACACATACTTATTGTATTAATTAATGATGTAATTATTGCACCACCCACTATTTGATAAAAAAAAAATCTTACAATATTGTTTGAAAGTCTAGAGCAAGATACTTTGTTATTTTACAAATAATAACACTTCAGAGATTGTTTTAACAAGAATAAGCATCATTGTATAAATGATTAAGTGCAAATAGCTGTGTAACTAGATGCCCTTGGGGTTGTTGAGACATGGAGGGGAGCACAGTTCAGGTAGTAGTCCTGTGAGAGTAAATGCTCTGGCTTTCGCAACATTTTGTTCCCAAAAGCTGACGTCGGGGGAAAAAAAAAAGTCTTTAGACAAAGAAGGTTCTCTTGCTGGGCCTTTCTGTGTGGAGTTTGCATGTTCTCCCCGTGTCCGCGTGGGTTTCCTCCGGGTGCTCCGGTTTCCCCCACAGTCCAAAGACATGCAGGTTAGGTTAACTGGTGGCTCTAAATTGACCGTAGGTGTGAATGTGAGTGTGAATGGTTGTGTGTCTATGTGTCAGCCCTGTGATGACCTGGCGACTTGTCCAGGGTGTACCCCGCCTTTCGCCCGTAGTCAGCTGGGATAGGCTCCAGCTTGCCTGCGACCCTGTAGAACAGGATAAAGCGGCTACAGATAATGAGATAAGATGAGATGAGGTTCTCTTGCTTTTGTAGTTTTTTTTTTTTAAAAACCTGTTCTTCCATGTCGGGACTTTTCGGGAAAAAGAACGTATATTCCAACATGTAGCTAACGCTAACCCTAGACCACAAATCTACATCACTCCAGTCGTTTCAAGGAATTTTGTACGGATCATAACCGCTAATAAACTAATTTCCACGTATATCTATCCTTTGCTTCTTTCTGACTAAGATTATCCAAGTAATCCGGTAGTAGAGCGTTTTTAGTTGCAGTTTTCTTAGGACAACAGACGCCGGAGATCTTTGCTTGGCTTCAGTATGTGAACAGTATGTTAAAGTTCGCTTGTCCCCCAGGCATAGGATAGCGATGGTTACAAAGGTAAATGCGATGTCATTGCAAGGGTGCTCACCTGCACACTGAAGCCTCATGGTACCAGTGCAGCAGTAAAGTGATTGAGGGCATTTGTTGCGATTGGGGATTTCCCAGGGGTATTTCTGGTCTGACTGAGTGCATCATGGCAGCAAACCGGCCCAAAACACTGATTTTCCTTCAAAATACGCCCCAAACATTGCAAGGTAGGAATCTGATGTGATTTTTCAGTGAGTGTTGGAGCAAAAAAAAAAAAAAAAAGTATGTCGGCATGAAATTAAAGTGTTAGCCCTGACATGCAAAAGCACTCTGGGGAGAACACTGAATATGTACAGTTGTGTTCAAAATAATAGTGTGTTTAAAAACGTGAGTAAAGCTCAAAATCCTTATAATAGTTTTTATTTCCATGCATTGGGAACAATGCACATTATATTCTACATCAAAACATGAAGAAAAATGTATCAATATTTTAATTACTTTACAGAAAATGAAGAAAAATGAACATTGGGCTGTTCAAAAAAATAGCAGTGTCTGCATTTGTCATTACAAACTCCAAATATTTACTGTATAAACTGAAAAAATCTTAAGGATTTAGTATTCCTGTGAATCACTAAACTAATATTTAGTTGTATAACCACGGTTTCTGAGAACTTCTGGCACCTGTGAACAGGTATTCCAGCCCAGGATGATTTGACAACATTCCACAATTCCTCTGCATTTCTTGGTTTTGCCTCAGAAACAGCATTTTTGATGTCACCCCACAAGTTTTCTATCGGATTAAGGTCCGGGGATTGGGCTGGCCACTCCATAACTTTCATTTTGTTGGTCTTGAACCCTGATGCTGCTCGCTTACTGGTGTGTTTGGGGTCGTTGTCTTGTTGAAACACCCATTTCAAGGGCATTTCCTCTTCAGCATGAGGCAACATGACCTCCTCAAGTATTTTGATATATGCAAACTGATCCATGATCCCTGGTATGCGATAAATGGGCCCAACATCATAGTAAGAGAAACATCCCCATATCCATGCTTCACTGTCTTCAGGGTGTACTGTGGCTTGAATTCAGTGTTTGGGGGTCATCTGAAAAAACTGTCTGCAGCTCTTGGACCCAAAAAGAACAATCTTACAGTCTTTGCCATTCTGGCTATTCTTCGATCCATTCGAATGGTAGTCTTCTGTTTTCTTCCACGTCTCTCTGGCTTTGCTGTCCATTTTAAAGCACTGGAGATCATTTTAGCTGAGCAGCCCATCATTTTCTGCACTTCTTTACAGTATATGTTTTACCTCTCCAATCAACGTTTTAATCAAAGCACGCTGTTCTTCTGAACAATGTCTGGAACGACCCATGTTTCTCATGTTTTCAGAGAGAAATGGATGTACAACATGTGCTGGCTTCATCCTTAAATTAGGGCCACCTGACTCATCTCATTATCTCTAGCCGCTTTATCCTGTTCTACAGGGTCGCAGGCAAGCTGGAGCCTATCCCAGCTGACTACGGGCGAAAGGCGGGGTACACCCTGGACAAGTCGCCAGGTCATCAAAGTGCTGACACCTAGACACAGGCAACCATTCACACTCACATTCACACCTACGCTCAATTTAGAGTCACCAGTTAACCTAACCTGCATGTCTTTGGACTGTGGGGGAAACCGGAGCACCCGGAGGAAACCCACGCGGACACGGGGAGAACATGCAAACTCCACACAGAAAGGCCCTCGCCGGCCACGGGGCTCGAACCCGGACCTTCTTGCTGTGAGGGCCACCTGACTGACATCTGTTTTTTCACAGAATGAATGACCTCACTAATTAAACTCCACACTGCTATTATTTTGAAGATGCCCCTTTCACTTAATTATTCGATCACAGACTCAGGAGCATGCATATCATGAATGTTGGGTCTGTTGGTTTTCTATGACTCTACTACACCTACTGGTAAATTATTTGCCATGTAGTAATATAATTTCCACCAAAAACAGTGATTGATCTGGTTAGTCGTGTTGGACTGCTATTATTTTGAACACAAGTGTATATCAACCAGATCATGTGATTTGACTGATGAGAGTTATATACTTGACATACTTCTTTTAAAGTCTTGCTACCTCAGTATAACGAGACTTTTTAAAGGCACTTCAATTAAATCAATTGAATTTTCTCCTGTGGTAATGGTTGTCTGATGCAATTTATCATCAATGACAGTGGTGCTTGAAAGTTTGTGAACCCTTTAGAATTTTCTATATTTCTGCATAAATATGACCTAAAACAACATCAGATTTTCACACGAGTCCTAAAAGTAGATAAAGAGAACCCAGTTAAACGAATGAGAACAATTATTATACTTGGTCATTTATTTATTGAAGAAAATGATCCAGTATTACATATCTGTGAGTGGCAAAAGTATGTGAACCTTTGCTTTCAGTATCTGGTGTGACCCCCTTGTGCAGCAATAACTGCAACTAAATGTTTGCGGTAACTGTTGATCAGTCCTGCACACCGGCTTGGAGGAATTTTAGCCCATTCCTCCGTACAGAACAGCTTCAACTCTGGGATGTTGGTGGGTTTCCTCACATGAACTGCTCGCTTCAGGTCCTTCCACAACATTTCGATTGGATTAAAGGTCAGGACTTTGACTTGGCCATTCCAAAACATTCACTTTATTCTTCTTTAACCACTTTTGCTACAACGACTTGTGTGCTTAAGGTCGTTGTCTTGCTGCATGACCCACCTTCTCTTGAGATTCAGTTCATGGACAGATGTCCTGACATTTTCCTTTAGAATTCCCTGCTATAATTCAGAATTCATTGTTCCATCAATGATGGCAAGCCGTCCTGGCCCAGATGCAGCAAAATGGGCCCAAACCATGATACTACCACCACCATGTTTCACAGATGGGATGAGGTTCTTATGCTGGAATGCAGTGTTTTCCTTTCTCCAAACATAACGCTTCTCATTTAAACCAAAAAGTTCTATTTTGGTCTCATCCGTCCACGAAACATTTTTCCAATTCCCTTCTGGCTTCTCCACGCGATCTTTAGCAAACTGCAGACGAGCAGCAATGTTCTTTTTGGAGAGCAGTGGCTTTCTCCTTGCAATCCTGCCATGCTCACCATTGTTGTTCAGTGTTCTCCTGATGGTGGACTCATGAACATTAGCCAATGTGAGAGAGGCCTTCAGTTGCTTAGAAGTTACCCTGGGGTCCTTTGTGACTTCGCCGACGATTACACACCTTGCTCTTGGAGTGATCTTTGTTGGTCAACCACTCCTGGGGAGGGTAACAATGGTCTTGAATTTCCTCCATTTGTACACAATCTGTCTGACTGTGGATTGGTGGAGTCCAAACTCTCTAAAGGTGGTTTTGTAACCTTTTCCAGCCTGATGAGCATCGGCAACGCTTTTTCTGAGGTCCTCAGAAATGTCCTTTGTTCCTGCCATGATACACTTCCACAAACGTGTTGTGAAGATCAGACTTTGATAGATCCCTGTTCTTTAAATAAAACAGGGTGCCCCCTCACACCTGATTGTCATCCCATTGATTGAAAACACCTGACTCTAATTTCACCTTCAAATTAACTGAGAATCCTAGAGGTTCACATACTTTTGCCACTCACAGATATGTAATATTGGATAATTTTCCTCAATAAATAAATGACCAAGTATAATAATTTTGTCTCATTTGTTTAACTGGGTTCTGTTTATCTACTTTTAGGACTTGTGTGAAAATCTGATGAATGTTTTAGGTCATATTTATGCAGAAATATAAATTCTAAAGGGTTCACAAACTTTCAAGCACCACTGTATATTTTCTGGAAGATTTTGGCATGCAAATGTGATTGTCATATTTGATTGACTTTATATTTTGACAACTATAGTGTTGGCAGACAAGTTAAAACCACATTCAGTGTGCTTCAAAGCACCAGCAATACTGATTTCTTTAACCCCAAAAAGTCCAGTATTATTTACACCAGCCAGCCATAACATTAAAACCACTGACAGGTGGTTATACATTGATTGACTTTGATTAACTTTTTCAGCAGTTTATGCTCCAGTAGCTCTTCTGTGGGATTGGATCATACAGGCTTGCCTTCATGCTCCATGTGAATCACTGAGCCTTCGACACTCATGACCCTGTCACCGGTTCACTGGTTGTCCTGTCTTGGACCACTTTTGGTAGGTACTAACCACTGCATACCAGGAACACCCCACAAGATGTGCCAGTTTGGAGATGCTCAGCCCCAGTCATCTAGCCATCACAATTTGGCCCTTGTCAAAGTCTCTCAGATCCTGACACTTGCCCATTTTTCCCGCTCCAACACATCAACTTCAAGAACTGACTGTTCTTTTGCTGCTTAATATATCCCACCCTTTGACAGGTGCCATTGTAATGAGATCAACGTTATAAATGTTATGGCTGATCGGTGTATATTCTGCATAATAAGTAAGGAATAAAACACAACAGGGTGTGCTGTTATAGAAAGATGATCAGTGATGGGCTGGTGTGATACAACTCAACACAAAGCTGTCAGTCCCCCACTCACTTGAGTTTGTTGACTGTGTAGTGTCTGGCTGCTTTATGTCCCGGGGCTCCCTCATGCCTGTGCTACCTTCTGGCTCTCCCCTTTTAGTCATGCTGTCATAGTTAGTTTGCCGGAGTCCCTGCTTGCACTCAGTGCAAAATGTGTACTGTTCTTACTCATCAGGTGACATTGGGCATACCTAACAATCTGTGTTTTCTCTCTCTCCCCCCCCGGTCTGTCCCTCTGAGTTACATGTCAATCCTGAGATCGAGATGCTGACCTCTTCTGCTCCTTGGACTCGCCTGATCCATCCTGATGCCCTACATCTGGCTGGAGTCTCATCACATTGCTCCTGTGGAGGACAGCCCCATACAGACAGTCGAAAGTCACGCTTGGAAGACGCTCTAGACACTTACAGTAATGCTTTTATGGCTGAGGACTACAGTTGACTTGCTAACTTTAGGACTGCAGTGGTCATGAACAGTTTTACCCTCAAGTTTCCATCAATGAAGAGCTATAACGTAAACAAAACAGACTTCATGTTAAAACTGTTACAAATTTTATAATCATGTTATCTGTAATCACCCAAATGAGGATGGGTTCCCTTTTGAGTCTGGTTCCTGTCAAGGTTTCTTCCTCATGTCGTCTGAGGGAGTTTTTCCCTTGCCACCGTCGCCACGGGCTTGCTCATTGGGGATAGATTAGGGATAAAATTAGCTCATGTTTAAAGTAATTAAAATTCTGTAAAGCTGCTTTACGATAATGTCTATTGTTAAAAGCGCTATAAAAATAAACTCGATTTGACTTCGAGGAGTTGTTACCACTTTGAGAATAGATGAAGTTGATTATTTTTCCAAAATTGCATGTTCCAAAGTGTTTTATTTCTATTACACTACAGTTTGCCAATAAGTAAAATTATTTTATTAAAATGACATTTTTTGTCCATGTATAATTACACTGAAATATTGTGAATTAACCACAAAACATGTTGGTGCCCTTTATCACATTACAGCAGTTATAAACAGCTTCGCTATCTCCGTCTTTAGACTTTAAGGAACCTCTGACTATTCTTGGGTTTCAGTCGCATGACTTCTTAGCGATTTCACTTCCGGTAAAACAGCTGGTGGTCTAGCAAACCAAAATGGCTGCCGTAGTGCAAACAACTAGCGATAACTTAGAGTATGCTCGTAATCTAGAAGCCACTGCTGGCTTTACATACACTCAGAAGATCGCTACATGCAATGGAATCGTCCCCTACAGTCTGGGAAAGAAGGATTTGTCATACGATCTCGAAACCTACCCTTCAGTCGAGTTCCCCGACATCTCGAACTATCTGGTGTTGCAGACGTCCTTCTACACCGCAAAACAGATGAAAGTGTGGAAGAGTGTAGAGGCTTACAACTTTTTTGCACGTGGCTGGGTAAAGGACCTCGCTATCAAGTCGCTGCCCAATGAATCCTGAATTGTTTTTGCCCGTGTGCGTGTTGGCTCTTATCTCTCCGGTAAATCATTCACAAAGATCATCCAATCCCCTTTAAAGACCCGGATCTTAGTTAAACAAGACGGAGAAGTGATCATGGCGCATTGTAACTGTACGGCTGGGGAAGAGTTTTGTCGCAACCTTCATGCATATGGACTTTGTGAGGAGTAAACAAAAGAAACAGCCGGGGACTTTAGCGCTTCGTGACTAAAAAAAGTACCATAAAATAACACCTAGCAAGAAGAGTACTTGGAAAACAATGCCATAGCTGAGAGGGAAATACAAACCTTTCACCAAGTGATCACTGCAAACTCAAGCACGCTTCGACTCGGCTCCCTTCGATTTCAGCGAGAGGTTCAAAACCCACCTTTCTCGACGTCTTTTTGTGAAATCCTGTGTTCGTTCACCCTTTATTAGTTCATAGGGAACCCTGAAGAAAATTCAGTTTCACGGTTTGATCAATTTGAACAACGCAAGCGTAAGGCATGTTTCATGCGAGCAATGCACCTTCTCCATACAAACGCTTTGTCAACTGAGCTTTGGTAGACCACCAGCTAAAGTTCTGAATAACAAATGAGGCGGATGTGACGTCATGTGAAACCCAAGAATTATGAAGCCCTGAAACTGGAGGCTCCTTCCATTCATCCATTATCTGTAGCCGCTTATCCTGTTCTACAGGGTTGCAGGCAAACTGGAGCCTATCCCAGCTGACTATGGGCGAGAGGCAGGGTACACCCTGAACAAGTCACCAGGTCATTGCAGGGTTGATACAGAGACAAAACCATTCACACTCACATCTATGGTCAATTTAGAGTCACCAGTTAGCCTAACCTGCATGTCTTTGGACTGTGGGGGAAACCGGAGCACCCGGAGGAAACCCACGCGGACACGGGGAGAACATGCAAACTCCGCACAGAAAGGCCCTCGCCGGCCACGGGACTCGAACCCGGGCCTTCTTGCTATGAGGAGACAGTCCACTGCACCACCGTGTCGCCCCACTCTGTCCGTAAACGTTAAATAATCACGTCATTATAGAAACTGCACCATAACAACGATTACACTGGACATTGTTTAAGTGTTACAGAAAGCGTTGCTGATAATGTCAGAGCTCTTCAAACTAAAAGACAAATCTAATTTTAGATTGTATGCATCATATAGGAACTTGGAGAGGCACAAATTTGAAGCTTTAATTGAATGAATGTGATTAGCACATTGAAGTAGTTCCCCTGACGTCAAAATGTTTTGTTGCCGATTTTCACTAGTATCTGATGCTTCTCACTGAGGTGTGCAACAGCAGTCTGCCAACGTTTTTAGATTCAAGTTGCACTGCTACCGTTTTTCAATCATTGTAATGTCTTGAGACCCTTCAAGTTCATCACTCATTGCACCAAGATTTCCACAGAAGGCATCTGAGAGTACATGAGGAAGTGTGAATGCAGAAAATTAGTCTTTAGGGACATGTTGAACCCCATGGTTTTATATGCATAAAGCACAGGCTTGGTTGCATTTTGTCAACTAGCTGGATGTCCTTTGGTGCTCTATAATTCCCAAGGCAATTTTCAGAAACATTCTTGAATGACTTCCATGCAATTTTCTCCAGCTCTACTAGAAGTTTTTCAAATTGCCCGTCATTGATGACCTGTTTCATTTCTGGACCAAATAAAATAAAAAATAAAATAAAGTCCTTCCTTTATCTTGGCATCAGCTATTTTGAAAAACATCTGTCTCAAGCATTGAGAACATTCAATTTCCTTGTAGATTGCTTTCATAAAAAAAAAGTTTCATCAGCCCAAGTTTTATATGAAGGAGACATTTATTTATTTATTTATTTATTGAAGAAGAAGAAGGAAAAAAAGCCCGTCACATCCACAGTCAAGCACAGTGAAATTCATTCTCTGCATTTAACCCATCTGAAGCAGTGAACACACGCACCTAGAGCTGTGGGCAGCCACACTACAGCACCCGGGGAGCAGTTAGAGGATGGCAGAGGTGGACAGTAATGAAGTACATTTACTTGAGTACTGCACTTAAGTACACTTTTTGAGTATCTGTACTTTACTTGAGTACCGTATTTATCCTAATAAACGCGCCCGGGCGCGATGCAAAACATGAAGGGGGAGCGTCAATTTCGACCCTTAAATGACAAAAATCGAACATGACAAAATCATCGGAATTTAAAACATTTATTTTGAAACACATGAAAATACGGTTATATGTCCAAAAAGTCAATTAAACAATGTCCAGCTCGCTTATAAGGATAACATTGGTAAGTAAACTATTTGTAGTGACGTCACAATTCACGTCATCGTCGATGTTTATGAGCTCACAAAACAAAATGTCGTCCTCAAAACGATCCTTCACCGCTAGTTTTAAGTTAAAGGTTGTAGAACTGGCAGAGCAGAAAGGCAAACACTTAGCTGCAAAAACATTTAATGTTCACCGTAAACGTGTACAAGAGTGGTGCAAACAAAAGGTACGTCTCCACCCGTATTGATATCCGCAGCAGAGTGAATGTCCGTATTTTATACTGTCCATGTTTACTAACGCGATTTCCGGTAAAAAAAAAATCAGCGGTGAAATTGAACGTCTCTGTTGTGGTTTGTTGGATTTAAAGTTTGTTAAATGAAGAAAATGGTTGGTAAATACTACTCTAGCTCTGAAAATCGTGGAGGCGCGTCAAATAGGGAGGGCGCTTCTATAAGGATAAATACGGTATTATTTTTTTTGGAAACTTCTGACTTTAACTTCACTACATTTGAAAGACAAATATTGTACTTTTCACTCCACTGCATTTCTATCAAGGTCCTCATTACTATGAAGCGGTTTTGAAAGTGAGTTTTTTTCTTTTCTTTTCTAAAATGTGATGTTTTTTCCACAGGCGACACTCACTACGTTTACATGCACATATACACTACGTTTACATGCACATAGAGAGAATCGAATTTCTGCCGTTGCTCGACTGAAATCGAAGTTCAAAATGCCATGTATACACCTTAATTCGACTGAAATTGAACCGAACTTGATTTCTCGGAATCGAGCTACACGACCTAGTTTATGCGATTTCTGCCGAGCTATTTTGCGCATGTATACCCTATCGAGCTAGTTGTCGAGCTACTTCCGGAAGTGACGAGTGACGAGACCACAAGCGGGAAACACAACAGCCTCGGTCGGCATGACAACGAATCATGACAACGGCATGAATCTTTTCTTTTTGTGGCATTGTTTGCACTGTTAAAATTTAGCTCACTTACTGTATCACCAAATACATCTGTACAGCTGTTGCATAGCTGTGAATTGTGTACATAAACAAGTCATTGTATTTGTGTGTGTGTATATATGTCCAACATCTGAAGAATGTCAATAAAAACAAAACAATTGAACTTTGTGTGTTTATTAAGACATAAGTTAAATTGTAAGCAAAAAAAAAAATATATTTTTTGTAAGCAAAAAATGGACTTTAGAAAAATATTATTGTGCAAAATAAGTTGTCTTACAAAACAGTGGTCTGCGCCGGACAGTTTGTAGCCATAGTCTGTTAGAGCAAGCCTAACAGCTTGAACACGGAACTGCTAGTGTTGCCAGATTGGGGGTTTTAAGTGCATTTTAGCGGATTTGAACATGTTTTGGGCTGGAAAACATCAGCAGTATCTGGCAACACTATAGCTCTTCTTCATGACGACAACTGGAAGTGTACCAACACGATGGGGTGTGTAGCGCCACGTGTGGCTCGGGTGCACAATGCACCTTGCACAATAGCCCGATTTCACTTGTGCATGTAGGATTGGATTTCTCTGGCACCCCTGCTGGGACCCTTTGCTCGATTACCAACAGCAGCTCAATTTGGACGTGCATGTAAACGTAGTCATAGAGAGAATCGAATTTCTGACGTTGCTCGACTGAAATCGAAGTTCAAAATGCCATGTATACACCTTAATTCGGCTGAAATTGAACCGAACTTGATTTCTTGGAATCGAGCTACACTACCTAGATTATGCGATTTCTGCCGAGCTAGTTAGTGCATGTATACCCTATTGAGCTACGTATTCGAGCTACTTACTTCAGCACTGCCCCTTCCGGAAGTGACAAGACCACAAGGGAAACACAACAGCCTCGGTCGGCATGACAACGAATCATGACAATGCACCTCATAACAATAGCTCGATTTAAACACTGTGCATGTAGGATTGGATTTCTCTGGCACCCCTGCTGGGACCTTCAGCTCGATTACCAACAGCAGCTCGATTTGGATGTGCATGTAAACGTAGTCACTGAGACAGCCGATCAGTGATCACTAGGGTCACGTCACATACATAGACTGTATAAAATCAAGTTCAGTGAGTTCTCAGCAGCGTTATTTAACACGATCAGTTAATGGCAGAACGGAAGGAGGCGGTTCTTCTGGGGAATGGCCCATGAACCCATGATTCAGTTTTCTGAAAGGAATAAAGATTTGCTTTGTTTTAAATGTTTTCTTTGTTTGCTGAAAACGAGCCATATCACAACCTACAAAAACTCACCGTCCAACCTGCGGAAGCATATTGAGGTGTGTAAACGTTTTTTTTCCAAGAGAAAGCTTGCAATGAAGTTGTCTGTGCTTTTAGAGCTAGCGATAACGTTGCAATAGCTACGCAGTCTGGTTTGTCAAATGACTTTCTATGGATTTGCCCGCCAAGATGCCATAACCTTGTCCACAGCTAACATTTACACATAGCTAGTTAACTTGGACGCTGTTAGTTGGCATGTAAAATGGAGTTACGCCAACATGAATAACGTTAACTTATCTGAAGTCCTTTCAGAAATATATGTTTTCGCATAATCTTGCCAAATAAACAAAATGTAGAAATATTTCTTTTCTAGTAGCGTTAGCTACCCAATATGATTTCAAGCTTGAAAAGAGTTTGCTAGCATGTCAGGTGGAGTTTCACCGACTAGCTAGCTTAACATTAAACCACCATGATGGCACAGCATGCGTTCACAATGATGCGTTGACAGAAAATGTACTTTTAATACTCATGTATTTTTAAAAGCAATTACTTTGGTACTTTAACTTAAGTAAAAAAAAAAAAAATTGACTGTACAACTTTCACGTGTATCGGAGTAACATTTGACCAGTGGGATCTGTACTTTGACTTAAGTAATGAAGTTGGGTACTTTGTCCACCTCTGGGGGTTAGGTACCTTGCTTAAGGGCACTTCAGCCTAAGGCCGCCCCATGTTAACCTAACCCGCATGTCTTTGGACTGTGGGGGAAACCGGAGCACCCGGAGGAAACCCACGCAGACATGGGGAGACCACAGAAAGGCCCTCGCCGGCCACTGGGCTCGAACCTAGAACCTTCTTGCTATGAGGCGACAGTGCCAACCACTACACCACCGTGCCACCCATCTTTGTTGGGTTGATAAGTGCTTTGCCTTTTATGTACCACACTTTTCAGTACTGGAACTATACTCTTACAGCATGGCCAGGTTTTTTTTTTAAATGTAATGAGACGCTTAGCATAGCTGGTCTATTCACAAGTGAACAATTGTACAGTACTTGGTACTCATGGCCAGTCATGTCTGGAAAACACTTCTTTACTTGCATTGTGAGCATCACTGAAATTAATGACTAACCACATAATAGGTCATTTCAGAAAAAAAATAGATGTGTGATAGGAACATTTCAAGGTGATTTTCAAACAAACAAACAAAAATCTATAAAAGATACACCCAAAACTTTTCAGGTGTTTTCCAGTGTAATACAGTTATCTTTGTCATACAACAGCGCATTTTCCAAATCTGTTTAGCATTAGTCTAAGCATCCACCATAGAAGTCTGCTACTATAGAAAATACCATTAGTATCCATCCATCCAGCCGTTATCTATGCTGCTTATCCATTGGCAGAAGCTGCAGCCAATCCCAGCTGACTTTGGGCAAGAGGTGGGGTTCACCCTGGGCAGGTCACCAATCTATCACAGGGCTACACACAGATGAACCACCAATCACACTCTCATTCACACCTATGGGCAATTTAGAGTAGCCAGTTGACCTAATCCACATGTCTTTGGACTGTGGTAGGAAACCCACACAGGCATAAGGAGAACATGCAAACTCCACACAAAAAGACCCCAGTCGACCATGAGGTTTGAACCTAGAACCTTCTTGTTGTGACAAGTGCTGCCCAAGTGCATTCACAAACATGTGATTTGAATTACAGGTGGTCCTACAATCAGAGCCATGTGGCTATTGAACAAAATCAAAACCTTCTGACCAATCAGATTCATTAAATCAACAATGCTGTTGCATTAATTTGAAAGTGATAATGGACAACACCTTAAAGTGCATATTCTGGACCAATTTCGTTTTGTTTGTTTTTTTATATGAAAGTATGTCCCTTTACACACCCATCCAGAAGGGTAATTTTGCACAAGGCCATCTGTCTACAGCAGAAAAAAAAAAAAAAATAACAGAACGCGTCTGGAAAAATCCCAAGGGAGTCTGGAGCCAGATTCGTGACGTCACGTGCGGAAGCGCCAGCAGGCTGCGTGAGCTTTGCACGGTTTCAGTGCACAGCCTGTGTAGACCAAGCGCTCCCATTTCTCTCTCATTGTCCGGTCTTTTGGGAAACGATGAGTACTAATCCCATCAAGATTGGTGTTGCTACATCCTCCTACGATACATCTGTTAACCATTTTAATCATTACGCGATAACATTGAAGAAATTTGCAGAAAACCACCAGGTCATTTTCTCAAACAAACCAGCGCTGACGTAGGATTCAGAGGGAGGCGTCCCGCACGCGACATCACGAAAATCAACGTTTGCCGGGAAATCCAAATGCCAAGTGTTTTCAGAGGCGGACCAATTCGCCTCAAATGGCTTGATTTCAACTGAATTTTTCTGGTATTGCGCAAGGCAAAAAAAAATTGCACAAAATGCAGAATGTGACCGATATTTGACCAAAGTTTAATATAAAATAGGAGAATTACATTGATCTCACTCCTGAATTTACCCGTGATATGCACTTTAATGTACGACATCTTATATTAAATGTGTTTCAATGTTGTCATTATAATTCTGGCTACTGGACTTGTGTTTACTTTTTTAATAAACTGATTCAACACAACAGTCGTTACACTGGCCAGATTTAGAGATGGGTATCTTTAGATATTCATAGACCCTCTGAGGTACAATTATCCAAAGAACTAAAAAGACTTCTGTCTGTTGTGCATAATTAATTTAGATTTACTCATTTGCCAGACTCTTTCGCTGAGCAGTTGAGGGATAAGTGTTTTAGTCAAGGGCCCAATAGTGGCTCTCTGACAGCACTGGGATTTGAATACAAGACAGGACATAAAACCAGCACTGTTGTGCCTGTTGAGAAATGAATTAGACTTGCAGAATGGTGAATATTATACACAGTAGATATCATGTAGCAACATACTGATTTTTATTATTTTTTTTAATTTATGACAAAAAAGCCATGATAGTATCTATTGAAGCACTAAATGAGAAGCTTAAAAATTAGAAGCATGTCCTTTATGGTCAAGAGCAGTAAGAGATGGATCATCAGCTGCAGCCATGCTTCATCAGAAACCATTAATTACTTTTACACTTCATTTCCCCGATGACATCAGTTTGCACAAGCCTCAGAGATTTGTCGACTTCCTGTGTTCACCTTGAGCTTAATATTATGTGCACAGTAATTAATTCAGTCTGGGCCACATTTGTATCGAAACAAGCCCTTGGATGTGGAAACCAGGTTAAAAAAAAAAAGCAGCTGTCTGGTATTACCTAATTTACACTACACTACCGTTCAAAAGTTTGGGGTCACCCAGACAATTTTGTGTTTTCCAGTTGTAAAATGAATAGAAAATATAGTCAAGACATTTTTCTGGCCATTTTGAGCATTTAATCGACCCCACAAATGTGATGCTCCAGAAACTCAATCTGCTCAAAGGAAGGTCAGTTTTATAGCTTCTCTAAAGAGCTCAACTGTTTTCAGCTGTGCTAACATGATTGTACAAGGGTTTTCTAATCATCCATTAGCCTTCTGAGGCACTCAGTGCGTTTACATGCACATAGAGAAAATCGAATTTCTGCCGTAGCTCGACTGAAATCGAAGTTCTAAATGCCATGGAAACACCTTAGCTCGGCTGAAATCGAACCGACCTGGATTTCTCGTAATCGAGCTACGCGACCTAGATTATGCGATTGTAGCCGAGCTACTTGGTGCATGTAACCCTATCGAGCTACAGTGGGGCAAAAAAGTATTTAGTCAGTCACCAATTGTGCAAGTTCTCCCACTTAAAAAGATGAGAGAGGCCTGTAATTTTCATCATAGGTACACTTCAACTATGAGAGACAGAATGAGAAAAAAGAAAATCACATTGTCTGATTTTTAAAGAATTTATTTGCAAATTATGGTGGAAAAGTTTGTCAATAACAATAGTTCATCTCAATATTTTGTTATATACCCTTTGTTGGCAATGACAGAGGTCAAACGTTTTCTGCAAGTCTTCACAAGGTTTTCACACACTGTTGCTGGTATTTTGGCCCATTCCTCCATGCAGATCTCCTCTAGAGCAGTGATGTTTTGGGGCTGTCGCTGGGCAACACGGACTTTCAACTCCCTCCAAAGATTTTCTATGGGGTTGAGATCTGGAGACTGGCTAGGCCACTCCAGGACCTTGAAATGCTTCTTACAAAGCCACTCCTTCATTGCCTGGGCGGTGTGTTTGGGATCAGTGTCATGCTGAAAGACCCAGCCATGTTTCATCTTCAGTGCCCTTGCTGATGGAAGGAGGTTTTCACTCAAAATCTCACGATACATGGCCCCATTCATTCTTTCCTTTACACGGATCAGTCGTACTGGTCCCTTTGCAGAAAAACAGCCCCAAAGCATGATGTTTCCACCCCCATGCTTCACAGTAGGTATGGTGTTCTCTGGATACAACTCAGCATTCTTTCTCCTCCAAACACGACAAGTTGAGTTTTTACCAAAAAGTTCTATTTTGGTTTCATCTGACCATATGACATTCTCCCAATCCTCTTCTGGATCATCCAAATGCTCTCTAGCAAACTTCAGATGGGCCTGGACATGTACTGGCTTAAGCAGGGGGACACGTCTGGCACTGCAGGATTTGAGTCCCTGGCGGTGTAGTGTGTTACTGATGGTAGCCTTTGTTACTTTGGTCCCAGCTCTCTGCAGGTCATTCACTAGGTCCCCCCGTGTGGTTCTGGGATTTTTGCTCACCATTCTTGTGATCATTTTGACCCCACGGGGTGAGATCTTGCGTGGAGCCCCAGATCGAGGGAGATTATCAGTGGTCTTGTACGTCTTCCATTTTCTAATAATTGCTCCCACAGTTGATTTCTTCACACCAAGCTGCTTACCTATTGCAGATTCAGTCTTCCCAGCCTGGTGCAGGTCTACAATTTTGTTTCTGGTGTCCTTTGACAGCTCTTTGGTCTTGGCCATAGTGGAGTTTGGAGTGTGACTGTTTGAGGTTGTGGACAGGTGTCTTTTATACTGATAACGAGTTCAAACAGGTGCCATTAATACAGTAACGAGTGGAGGACAGAGGAGCCTCTTAAAGAAGTTGTTACAGGTCTGTGAGAGCCAGAAATCTTGCTTGTTTGTAGGTGACCAAATACTTATTTTACCGAGGAATTTACCAATTAATTCATTAAAAATCCTACAATGTGATTTCCTGGATTCTTTCCCCCCGTTCTGTCTCTCATAGTTGAAGTGTACCTATGATGAAAATTACAGGCCTCTCTCATCTTTTTAAGTGGGAGAACTTGCACAATTGGTGGCTGAATAAACACTTTTTTGCCCCACTGTACGTAATCGAGCTACTTACTTCAGCACTCAGTGCGTTTACATGCACATGGAGAAAATCGAATTTCTGCCGTAGCTCGACTGAAATCGAAGTTCTAAATGCCATGGAAACACCTTAGCTCATCGAACTGAACTGGATTTCTCGTAATCTAGCTACGCGACCTAGATTATGCGATTGTAGCCGAGCCACTTAGTGCATGTATACCCTATCGAGCTACGTAGTCGACCTACTTACTTCAGCACTGCCCCTTCCGGAAGTGACGAGTGACGAGACCACAAGCGGGAAACACAACAGCCTCGGTCGGCATGACAACAGTAGTAGTAGCAAGCAGCAGAAGAGGTCAGGAGGAACAACATCTCTCGATGTTGCTGTCCTCGTCGTCGTTCTTCTTGTGAACACGAAACTGATAACTTTGTTTATACTCTTGAATAGCTCTTCTTCATGACGACAACCGGAAGTGTACCAACACGATGGGGCGTGTAGCGCCACCTGTGGCTCGGGTGTACAATGTACCTCACACAATAGCTCGATTTCCTTGTGTGCATGTAGGATTGGATTTCTCTGGCACCCCTGCTGGGACCCTTAGCTCGATCACTGACAGTAGCTCGATTTGGATGTGCATGTAAACGTACTGAATGAGCAAACACATTGTACCATTAGAACACTGGAGTGATAGTTGCTGGAAATGGGCCTCTATACACCTATGGAGATATTGCACCAAAAACCAGACATTTGCAGCTAGAATAGTCATTTACCACATTAGCAATGTATAGAGTGCATTTCTGATTAGTTTAAAGTGATCTTCATTGAAAAGAACAGTGCTTTTCTTTCACAAATAAGGACATTTCAAAGTGACCCCAAACTTTTGAACGGTAGTGTAGGTTACAAGAAAGTGCTAGGGAGCAGTTTAATAGGATCAGAAAACAGACCGTGTGATAACCGACTACAGGCACTGAATGGGGTGTTGCGGTGGCGACCAGAAGAAAAGTAAAACGATGAGTGTATAAACAGTCAGTCAGCCATTTTCGATAGTTTCTTTATAGTTACTTAGGTAACCAGACACAGGTGAATCCTTTTTTTTTTTATGTGGTCAGACACTTATAACATTTGGAGCCTGTCGGTGCTGAAAACAAGTGGTTTACTTTGATACGGATGATTGCCAGTTATAGAGCTCTAACTCAATACTGGACCGATTTCAATCATCGTTGTCCCTAGTAAATATTTGCACCAAGGACATGGGAAAACAAGACCCAGGTTAAAAAACCCTGGAATTTTCTGTTAAACGTGGTTTGCCTGAATGTGACTCAGTAAAACATTTCATATTACCGCATACAAAATCTCACTAACATTTCTAACATTATTTTGTAAAATAACGAGAAGCCGAGATCGAGATTTTTCTCTCATTTGAGTTTTACTCCATTTGTAAATCAAGCATCCCCATGTGATGTCATGACCCCTAGTCTAACGTCAGATTGTGGTTATGACGCATATGCTTATAATTACACTTACAGTTATTTATGTGCAGAAAAAAATCAATCAAGAACTCGTTAAAAAAAAAGGTCCAAAAAAGTCAGACACTACACTACAACCGATCTATGATTATTTTTTTTTCGACTCTTAATTTTGTTGCCATGGTAGAGCATAAGGAAGTGTATACTCCAAAGAATGCATAGCATATTTATAAAGGAAATGCTAAAACCTGTTCCATTTTCTGGGTAAAAACAGGCCCTTAACCTCGTCTCCTCAGGAAAGGCCAAGAGTGAGCCAAGAAATCCAAGCACTGGTCTTATCAGTCAACAGCTGCTTCACTCCTGCATTCTTCTGGTGTGGCATTTAAACAAACGAGATGAGGATGGCCTTCCCGGACCGCCTGGTTTAATTCAATACCGATATGAAAACACGCCAGGGGCGACAAACTGCAGAGAGCGATCAAAAAATAATCTCCGTCTGCATCAAGAGAATGAGGCATTTTTGGAATTGAATGCAAGCGGCTCTTTGTTTGGCTTGCATGGCATATTGTTATCTCCTATTAAACAATGCGTGTGCCTCTTTGGTGTGTGTGTGTGTGTGTGTGTGTGTGTGTGTGTGTGTGTGAGTGAATCATTCTCTGGGGAAATAAATCTCACAGTGGTCTGCATCAACCCTGGAGAAGAACCATCAATTACATTCCAAAAGACACGGAAGAGGATGAGACTGAATCTCCTTTCCTGCTACTATGAGCATAATTATTCATCTGAACTCATGTAGATCCAAATGCACATGCCAGCTGACTGAAAAGCTTAAAAATGGGGCTCTGATAAGTTTGTTTGTATTATATCTTACTAAAGTGCGATGAATTACATGTTTGAGGACTTGCTTTTGTGGTGTGGATATGCCATTTTGAATTGCCACACAAAGGGAAAGGTTTAAAATAAGCAGAAAGGATTCGTTGAGCTCATTCACTGAAGAAGTTTCTGCTCACAGCTGGACGAACAGTTAAACAAGGCAGCTCCGTAGGTACATTTTATGGTGTTACTTGACTGCTACAAGTCAAAAGCTCAACTGTTTAAAGGAGAACTGAAGGCAAATTTATCATTTTATTAAATATAGGAACACATTTTTGATAGCTATTTTGTCGCTGCTATAGCAAGTTATGAGTGTTTGAAATATACTATTCAAAAAAAGTAGGGGATATTTTATTTTGAGATCCAAATTTTCACATATACAAAGGGATACGAAAGCATGTTGTATAGTTCCTTACTGAGGAAGCATTTCCAAAGAAATTCATCACCCAAACACATCAATGACACTCTCATGATCAGCACGGGATGCTACTGATGATCAAGGGGGTCGTGCCACAAATTTGCATGAGTCTGAATTGGAAGGTTAGAGCCACTCCAAAGGAAGATTTTGAAGAGAAAGCATCAGATTATCAGTGGTTGAAGTCGTTAATTAAACAGAGACCATGCGCCGTCTAACACAGGATGAGAGGTTACGTGCCCTTGGCATGCTACAGGTTGGCACAAGACAGGTCGTTGTGGCAAGAGCATTGAATGTTTCCCAGTCTGTCATCAGCAGATTATGGTCCAGACATCGTGCTACAGGGTCTGTTCAGGATAGACCACGATCCGGTCGACCAAGGGCAACAACTCAGGCTCAGGACAGATTCATCCGCACTATTGCCTTGAGAAATCGTATGGTAACAGCAAATCAGATAAGGTCTCAACTTCGAAGGGATACTGGCTTGGTAGTGAGTGGCCAGACCATCAGGAATCGACTGCACAGATTTCACTTACACGCCCGATGTCCTCGTGTCATTCCCTGTTTGAGGGATCGTCACATTAGGGCCAGACTCCAATGATGTCATCATCAACGCTGGGATAATCGCCGATGGAACCACGTAATGTTCTCAGATGAGTCGAGGTTCACTGTGGACTTCCTGGACAGACGCAGGAGGGTTTGGCGCCGACGTAACGAACGTTTCCATGACGTTAACTTCATTAGACATGATCCGTATGGGGGTGGCTCTGTAATGGTGTGGGGAGGCATCACTGCTGCCGGCAGAACAGACTTGCATGTTGTTGCTGGACGTGTCACAGGGCAGTACTACCGGGACAACATCTTGGCACCCCATGTTGTGCCGTTTGCACGTCGTTATGGCCGCCGTTTCATTTTCCAAGATGACAATGCCAGATGTCATAGGGCCAGGATCGTTACAGATTACCTCCAGCAGCAGAATATCACCAGATTACCATGGCCAGCACTCAGTCCGGACCTTTCCCCCCATCGAGCATGTCTGGGACATGCTTGGACAGCGGCTACGCCAACGTCAACAACCTCCTGCCAATGTCCAAGAACTTGCTGCAGCATTGCAACAGGAATGGAATAACATTCCCCAAAATGACCTGGGACGTCTCGTTAGGAGTATGCCACGCCGAGGGGGTTTTACCCGCTACTGACTCGTTTTCAAAATGGTGGTAAATTTGCTGTGTGACCCTGTGTTTGTGTTGACCCTTATTCTGGAGAATCTGTCCTTTACTGACTACACAGGGTTTCGAATAAATTGACAAATGTTTCCGTAATGTTTTTCTGTCATTTGTTTCCTTCCTGACCTCATGATCTGCATTTCATTCTACTTGTAAATCCAATATCCCCTACTTTTTTTGAATAGTATATATCAGTCCATATGTCAAAGCAACGGCCGTAAACGAGATTCACCGAGACCTGTGCGAGACGTCGTAGGACGGAAGTAAAACATACAGCGCAAATCAAAGTGACCGACATCTGCCAACGTCGTCAAAAGACGCGCGCGCCCTCTTTCGAATGCTGGCGTAATCGAGCCGGAAGTTGTGTTTGTTTTGAGAGCAAATCAGGAAAGTTTGTAAAAAGTAGGCAGTAATCGTCATTCAAACTCGTTTTGGGAAAGTTTTCAAATTGGCGGCGCTGACACCTGGCTGACGCTTCACGTTTCGAAGTCTCGCACAAGTCTTGTGAAGATCATGCAGATAAGCGACGCCCGCCGTGGACCAAACGAACTAAATTCAACATGGCTAAAAACCGAAAAGGCCGATAAGGATCATATTTAATTACAATTAATTGCCGATATGAGGTTACTAAAACCGAAAACGCAACTGAATAACGTTAAGAAATAAAGCAAGCTTAAAAATGACTTCGGTTCTCAAATTCTCTTCACAAGCTTTCAAGTAAAGACCTACGCTGAAATTTTTCCCTCCTGCACATGGATGTATGTTGGTCACATGCATGATTGCTCCTAGGGTTCCCCCCCCATAATTCAGCCCATGCCACAGAGGTCACACATTTTCTTTATTCATTGCTGATATTATGAACATTACCTGAAGCACTGTATCTGCATGATTTATTGCATTACGATGCTAGCAGGTGATTGGCTGATTGGATAACTGTATGAATCTGCAGGTGTCCATAATAAAGTTGACAGTGAGTATGTATCCTGTATGAACTGACATGTTCGTAAAGATTCCAGGACACCCCGTGGTCTCTTGTCCCAAACCAAAACCAGGTACTGGTCAGATTTCAATATAGACCGTTCAAAAGGACTTGCCAGAAGAGCAACACTTCTTTAAGCAAGTTATTCCCTGTGTCCAAAATCACTCACTATATAGTGAACTTCAGTGGGGCAAAAAAGTATTTAGTCAGCCACCAATTGTGCAAGTTCTCCCACTTAAAAAGATGAGAGAGGCCTGCAATTTTCATCAGAGGTACACCTCAACTATGAGAGACAGAATGGGGGGAAAGAATCCAGGAAATCACATTGTAGGATTTTTAATGAATTAATTGGTAAATTCCTCAGTAAAATAAGTATTTGGTCACCTACAAACAAGCAAGATTTCTGGCTCTCACAGACCTGTAACTACTTCTTTAAGAGGCTCCTCTGTCCTCCACTCGTTACCTGTATTAATGGCACTTGTTTGAACTCGTTATCAGTATAAAAGACGCCTGTCCACAACCTCAAACAGTCACACTCCAAACTCCACTATGGCCAAGACCAAAGAGCTGTCAAAGGACACCAGAAACAAAATTGTAGACCTGCACCAGGCTGGGAAGACTGAATCTGCAATAGGTAAGCAGCTTGGTGTGAAGAAATCAACTGTGGGAGCAATTATTAGAAAATGGAAGAAATACAAGACCACAGATAATCTCCCTCGATCTGGGGCTCCACGCAAGATCTCACCCCGTGGGGTCAAAATGATCACAAGAACAGTGAGCAAAAATCCCAGAACCACACGGGGGGACCTAGTGAATGACCTGCAGAGAGCTGGGACCAAAGTAACAAAGGCTACCATCAGTAACACACTACGCTGCCAGGGACTCAAATCCTGCAGTGCCAGACGTGTCCCCCTGCTTAAGCCAGTACATGTCCAGGCCTGTCTGAAGTTTGCTAGAGAGCATTTGGATGATCCAGAAGAGGATTGGGAGAATGTCATATGGTCAGATGAAACCAAAATAGAACTTTTTGGTAAAAACTCAACTTGTCGTGTTTGGAGGAGAAAGAATGCTGAGTTGCATCCAAAGAACACCATACCTACTGTGAAGCATGGGGGTGGAAACATCATGCTTTGGGGCTGTTTTTCTGCAAAGGGACCAGGACGACTGATCTGTGTAAAGGAAAGAATGAATGGGGCCATGTATCGTGAGATTTTGAGTGAAAACCTCCTTCCATCAGCAAGGGCATTGAAGATGAAACATGGCTGGGTCTTTCAGCATGACACTGATCCCAAACACACCGCCCAGGCAATGAAGGAGTGGCTTCGTAAGAAGCATTTCAAGGTCCTGGAGTGGCCTAGCCAGTCTCCAGATCTCAACCCCATAGAAAATCTTAGTTGAAAGTCCGTGTTGCCCAGCGACAGCCCCAAAACATCACTGCTCTAGAGGAGATCTGCATGGAGGAATGGGCCAAAATACCAGCAACAGTGTGTGAAAACCTTGTGAAGACTTACAGAAAACGTTTGATCTCTGTCATTGCCAACAAAGGGTATATAAAGTATTGAGATGAACTTTTGTTATTGACCAAATACTTATTTTCCACCATAATTTGCAAATAAATTCTTTAAAAATCAGACAATGTGATTTTCTGGATTTTTTTTTCTCATTCTGTCTCTCATAGTTGAGGTATACCTATGATGAAAATTACAGGCCTCTCATCTTTTTAAGTGGGAGAACTTGCACAATTGGTGACTGACTAAATACTTTTTTGCCCCACTGTATATAGTAAATTTGCCATTTTGTAGTGCTATCTGAATATATATTGAGAATTATTACACCCTATATAGTGAACTCGTAGTATCCCACAGTGCACTGTGAAAAGTAGTGTACAACCGATGGTCACTAACCAAGCCATATATCCCATCGTGCATTGCAGTCGTGCTGAAAGAAATCAAATCAAAAGCCTCGAATTTGACTGAATAAAATGCAGCGGCAAAGAAGAAAGTATTCAGCCTTGATTTTAAAGAACTGAAAGATGCAGCAGACACAAAGTACTTTGTATTTATTAATGCTGGAAATACGCTCAGTAGAATATGGATTTATCACAAAAATACATACGTTATTTACCAGCTGCAAGGTCCGTATGGTGAAATACCGTGACCGAGGTCTTGAAAGTACTGAGCGAGGCCCTCTGGGCTGAGGTTACGGTATTTCACCATACGGACCGACCTTAAGCTGGTAAATAATATATTTTTTCTTTACCAAATTCTAACAGAAAACGAGAGCGCCCGAAAGGGAAAACTGAGCCACACCGCCATTTTGAATCGTCATTCACGGCTGTAATGCAAATTGCTTCCTCCTCAGTATACAAGTGCACTTCCATGGCAGGGAGGAGAAAAAAAACAAACAAACAAAAAAAAACTACATTTTGCCGCCTATGTAGTCCCCTATTTATACAAAATCAAGTCATTGAGGATTCAGCCATGTTTTTGCTCGGCATTAGCAACGGTTAGAGGTTTTTAGCTTTCTCCTGAAATGTTTTCTTTTATTTCTTCTTCCTCAGGGTAGTAAAACTCGCTTTCGCTGTGAACACTGTCGTTATCACTATCCATGCTGTAAAATTAATACTATTCTCCTGAGAAATGCTGGCAAAAATGTATACGATTTTTGATAATCTTATAAATCTTATTAAAAAAAGATAAATGTTGACAAAAAATGCTACTATGTTTGTTGTGAACGAGCGAGTCGCCAGAGGTCTGTAACCAGGGTCCGTATCGTAGGATACGGACCCGCTCGCCAGCCAATCAGAGTGCCGGATTTGATGGAAACCAGACCGTGAAAAAAATAAATGCATTTATTGTTTTGAAAACCCACCAGCCGACTGATCTGGCACATTTTAATTGCGCAACAGTAATGATGTAAATAACGGCGTGGCAGCGTAGTGTCTGAAAACGTTTTTTCATTTTACCAGTGAGCTTATTATATAGTCCTCTATATAGAATTCCCTAGATAGTGAGTAGTGAATGAGTGATTTCAGACACAGCTATTGTTACAATAGCAGAGGTATAGCCTACATGCCTATAAGCAGTTTGCTATTCATCAAGCTCAACTAGCGTTAAATACTCCCCAAAACAGTTCTTATAATAGTGAAAGAAGTGAGCTTGTATTTAAGTTACCCTATATGGCCAAAAGTATGTCGACACCTAACCATCACAGCCCTATGTTGTTCTTGAAAATCTTGTTCAAAAACTATGGGTATTAATCAGGGCTTTGAACCGGTTCAAGGAACGAAAACCGGGAACTTTTTCTATTTCACATGGAACAGAAACGAAACCAGAAACTTTATTATTTTTTATGTTCCGGAACAGAAACGCTTATTAAAAATAATAGTAACCGGTTAATACTGGTTTTTATTTCGTTCCTCAAAGTTTCCGTAGCCTACAAATTAAAAAGTCATTCTTCTCCTGCGCAAGTTTCTATGACCCGCTGGGGTTCACTTCCTGTGTGACGTTCGCTGACTGAATGGAGAGAGCGGGAAGGTGGACTACTATCACATCTCCACATGATAATAAGTGAGTAAGTGCATTACTGAGTGTCTGAGCAAAGAAGAGCCTGAACGTTGCAACCTCCCTATTGGCTGTTTGTAAAAATGTATCAGTTGTTGCCCTTCCCACGGGAATCATCGCGGGCTCGAGAGACGAGACCTGACAAGTTAGTTCGTTGGTAGCAGAACAAAATGTCTGGACACAAATCGGGTTTTCAGAAAAGGAAAGAAAATAAACGGAGGGTCGAAAATACAAAAAAGGAGGCAGAAAATGCAAAACGAGTTTTAAGGTAGGACAAATGGTTACTTTTCTGAGGCAACCCGCCGTGGCTGCAGGCCTTCAGTTGTCATTGAATGGTTACTTTTCTGAGGCAGCCCGCCGTGGCTGCCTGCAGGCTTATTTATTATAGCCCATTTAGTTAAAGTAGTTGATATAAAATGTTTATAGTTATAGTTATGTGATGGTTGTCCTGATTTAGACTGGTGTTTTTTTGTTTTTTTTGGGGGGGGTTGCGCGATGTTGCACCCGGGTCCAGATTAGGGCAGAACCGGCCCTGGCTACATTTCAGGTGTAGTTTGTTTTATGTATGTATGTACTTGCATAGATGTGTACTTGGTCTTCCAATATGGCGCCTAACAAAATCTCGCGGCGCGGTGACGTCATGCAGTAGCCCTCTATAGGGCCTGACTAGCCTTTGGTAACACACTAAACGAATTATCTTTCATTTTTGGCACTTTTTCTGTTTGTGTAGATGGGAAGACATACTGAGAATCCAAATCGCCAACATTTGAAATAATAATTCTTTTGAATTATTTCTTGTCTTATTTAATGAAGGTTGTAATAGAATTAGCCTACATTTGGCTTAAGCTGGATGAGACAGAGACATAATTTTATAGCCATTTGTTAAACAGCTGACAGGGAACGTAATTAACCGTTCCGGGAACAAAATTTTTTTGTTCTAACCGGTTCGGGAACGTCTATTTAATGGTGGAACCCAAAACCGGAAACGTTAAAATTCCGTTTCTGTTCGGAATGAACCAATAGGAAAAAAATCCTGGTTCAAAGCCCTGGTATTAATATACAGCTCTGGAAAAAAAAATTAAGCGATCACTACAAAATTATCAGTTTCTCTGGTTTTACTGTGTGTTTGAGGAAGATGGACATTTTTGTTTTATTCCAGAAACTACTAACAACATTTCCCCCAAATTCCACACAAATATAATGACAGAGCATTTAATTGCAGAAAATGACAACCGGTCAAAATAACAAAAAAGATGAAGTGTTTTTAGACCTTGAATAATGCATTGAAATCAAGATCATATTCAATTTTAAACTACACACTAATGTTTGAACTTGGAATGGGTTTAGAAATCAATATTTGGTGGAATTACCCTGACATTTAATTACAGCTTTCATCCTTCTTGGCATGCTCTCCACCAGTCTTTCACATTGCTCTTGGGTGCCACTCATGGCACAAAAATTCAATCAGCTCAGCTTTGTTCGATGGCTTCTGACCATCCATCTTCCTCTTGATCACATTCCAGAGGTTTTCAATGGGGTTCAAGTCTGGAGATTGGGCTGGCCATGACAGGGTCTTGGTCTAGTGGACCTCCATCCACACCTTGATTGACCAGAGTGTGTGGCATGGAGCACGGTCCTGCTGGAAAGCCCAATGCTCAGAGTTAGGGCCTCTGCATGCTCTTGCGACAAGGCTTTCGCAGATAGCTTTTCGCAGACAGTTGTAATTTATCGTTGAGCGGGGAGTAATAGGCGTGCGTGATGTTATTCACCGCCACAACGCAAGGGGGCGCGAAGTCACGAAATCGCTAGGAGTAGTTGGTGGGTGTGGTTAGTGGAGTGTTTATCCTCCGGTTACTTATAATGACTAGAACTGGAGTCGTATAGATGTACGCACTTCCTCGATCAACCGCTCTTCGTGCTGCTCCATCTTCGCTCGTGTTTTTAAAAATGGCGGTCGTGAAAACAAACCAAACCGGGAAAGTAGGGAAGCGGAAGTGCGTGTACAGCAGATGTAGAGTGGACCTGGAGTGGACCAATCAGAGCCCTCTTGTCTGCGACGCTGTCTGCGAGGCTTCTGCGGGGGTCACAATTTTTGGGAGGTACGCGCAGAGCGTCTGCGAAGGTGGGGGGGCTACGCAGACACCATCTGCAACGCCATCTGCGAGGACTGCATTGTCAGCATAAATTGGCCTTTAGGGAACATTGTCAGAGCAGAAGGAAGCAAGTTTTCTTCCAGGATAACCTTGTACATAGCTTGATTCATGTGTCCTTCACAAACAAAAATCTGCCCCATTCCAGCCTTGCTGAAGCGCCCCCAGATCATCACCGATCCTCCACCAAATTTCACAATGCGTGCAAGACACTGTGGCTTGTCGGCCTCTCCAAGTTCCCGTCTAAACATATGACCAGGTGATGGGAAAAGTTGAAAATTGGAGTTAGAGAAGATGACCTTACTCCAGTTCTCTACGGTCCAATCCTTATGGTTTTTACCAAACCTCAGCCTGATTCTTCTTTGCTTCTCATTGACGAAGGGCTTTTTTCTAGCTTTGTATGACTTCGAGCCTGTTTTGAACCGTCTTTGCCGTGCACTTAACCCCAGCTGCTATTTGCCATTCTTTTTGTAGGTCACTTGATATCCTACAGTTGTTGAGTGACATTTGAAGGAGTTGACAATCATCCCAATCAGCAGTGTCGTTTTCACCCTCTGCCAGTCTGTAACTTTGTCCCCAGTGTCTGCTGCTTGACTTTGTTCTTATGAGATGTCGTCTTTGAAATTTTGAGGACGGACTCAACCTGATGCTCACTGTATTCCTCTGCCAGCAAAGCCAGAATTGAACCCTACTTTTTCTCACTCAAAACTTAACTCTTTTGGCATGATGAATAGATATTTTTGTATTCCAATTAAATTCAAAGGTACTACTAACACTGTTTTGACATCCAAACTGGTCCTACTGCAAGAGGATAATGATGACCACAGCAGTGATTTGTATACTTTTCCTCATTAACCAAGATTTGGTTCAGGCGATCACCTAATCAGTACCTCATTAAGTAAAACGAGGTGTGCTTGTGTTGGAATTCCAGCACAGACACTGGAAAGAAATGGCTGCCATACATAGAGATGCTGATTTAAGAAAAAAAAAAAAATGAAGTGGTGTCATTTTTCCCCCCCAGACCTGTATATTTGGTCCCCACTTTCCTGCTATAATAGACTCCACTGTTTTGGGAAGGCTTCCCATTAGATTTTGGAACATGGCTCTGGGGATTTTATATCACAAGAGCATTACTGATCCTGGGTGAGGTGTTCTGGGGTGCCGTCGGTGTTCCAGTTCATCCCAAAGTGTTTACTCTGTGCAGGCCACTTGAGTTTTACACCATCCTTGGCAAATTGTGTCTTTATGGAGCTTGCTTTATGCACAGGAGCATTTTTATGCTGAAACAGGTTTGTACCTCTTAGTTCCAGTGAAGGGAAATATTAATGCTACAGCATACAAAGCCATTCTATACAATTGTGTGCTTCTAACTTTGTGGCAACAGTTTGGGGTGGGGGGGAACACATGCATATAGACCCTTTTGCAGTAAACGTCATTCATACGTAAGCGGAAATTGCGCGTGCAGCCTGGACCCAAAAAAGACTCAGAAATGCCTAGTTGTTGTGTTGTCGGGTGTCAGAATCATAGCAGTGATGGGGTTAAAATGTACAGAATTCCAGCAGGATCTCACCCATTCCAAAAAAAATTGCCGACGTCTATGGCTACAAGCCATCAAACATGTAGACTGGGATGAAAGCACTATCAAAAATGCGCAGGTTTGCAGCACCCACTTCATCACAGGTAAGATCAGGCTATTTATTAAATCTTTCTTTTTTATTCTTTCTAGTCTTCGTTTATTGATGTAGCAAAATACTTTGGTAACGTTTGTCTGATTCGCTGGGTCATAGTTACACAATGTAATGAACATTGTTAGCATGTTAACTTAGCTTTGCATGCAATTTTGTTTGTAGGAGAGCTCTCGCTTGACTCAAGCAGTCCAGATTTTGTGCCATCATTATTTGTGTATGCCGAAAATCACAATTTTAAAGCAAGGATGGAAAGGTAAAATTGTGTGCCCTCACTCTAAATGCCAACTTACGTTGACTGCTCTAACCTAGCTCCCGCCCCGTTCAGTTTCATTTCTGCTCTCTGCCTCTCGCTTTTTACGCAGCTCTGATTTCTCTTAGCTGCACTCTTTACACTATCATTCCTTTCATGCCATTACCTCCTGCAAATTGCTGTTTAGTGTTGGGATTTGCTGTTGTAGCTAAAGCCACATTGCCATCACATCACTGGCATCATTTGATTAAAACAAAATGAATATGAATGTCCCATTGTTAATCAAGTTGTACATGCCCGCACATGACATAATCGTATGCGTCTAAAGACTTGTAGGCACGAAGTTTTTCGTGGGTGTACACTGAAGTCTTGTCAATAAGGTACGAGTATATATCTGGCCATTGTATACCAGGGAACTTACTAACATCGTCCGTCCACTCTTTAATTAAATGCGGATCCGGTAGGCGATGTCCACTTGTTAGAGTTAACTTATTTATGTAGCATTCTCGATCTTGTAACGACAATTGTTTTGCATAATCTGACAGCTCATAATGCCGGTCTATGGGCAGCGCCATTGTTTCTGAGTCCAGGCTGCGCGCGCACCCTGGCAACGGTCGGTTTGTTTACAAACATGCGAAGGGGTCTATAGGATGCGACAGTCAGGGGTCTACAAACTTCTGGCCATATACTGTAGTGTATGCTTGTGTGGGATTACCATATAGCTTTGAAATGTGATACTTGGCCAGAAAAACAATTACCCTTCTTGTAGTTCATCATAACCCGAGACAAAGACTGACCTGTATTTCCCTTTTTTTTTTTGTGTGCGCGTGGGGCAATGATATGAAGACACTCCCATGTTTTATATAGAGATTATTTATCCCGTGCAAACTGAACATCATTCCAGATGTTCTCTGGGGGCTTTGCTACATGCAGACACGTTTGCAAACCTAATATGGTCAGTGGCTTGAGGATGAAGTAAGGTCAAATATGTTTGAGAAACAAGTTAGATGGTGGTGGTTAGAGTTCTAGAATTATATTCATCTATAGGTCCAAAATTCTGGGGGAGGGGAAATCTTTCATTTTCAGGTTTAACCCACATTCATCAAACCATTCCCGACACAAATAACGCAAGATGTAACAAAGCTTATCAAATACAAAACAATAATTTATTATTTCTCCCATTTAAAAGACATCAAATTGTGTTGTTAATTTGTTAGGTTGTGTTATTTTGATTTAAGACACGCAGTCCAATACAAAAGGCTTTTTTTCTTATTATTACCATAAAGCATTTTGTAAAGGGTAAAGCATGACAATGAATTTGTTTAAGACCAATTTATTTGCATCCTTTATGGTATGCTATATACATACAATATAAAAAAAAAAAAAAAATATCATAGAATTAAATGTCTTTTGCACAATGATAATGCACACAAAGTGATTAAAACTTTGAAAGGTGTTTTTGCAATACTGCTTCCTGTGTCTCAAGATTTCTCCAAGATTGAGAACTGTACTTAAAACTGATCTTTTCAGCAGATTAGCGATCAGGTGTTCATTATCTTGTTCAACAAAACACAGAATGTACCTTTACAATGCAACGAACCTTGAATTATCTTGACCTATTTACCGTAACAGCTGTAACACAATGCTACAACCTGTATATAATGCAATTGTTTTCAACAGCACCTATAAAATATTTAAAATGGTTGTAGTGTTGTTGGGAAAGAAAGAAAAAAAAATGTAACAATGTCCTCCCAAGGTATTGTATTGGCCATGAAGCTAAATACATCGTATTACTTTAAATAAGCAAAATGTATGCATGATGAGTAAAATACTGATAAAAATGACTTGTAAAAAAAAAAAAAAAGTAGCTGTCGGTTGTTTTAGGACAAGTGGTCTTTAAACTGTTTTCAGAAATCTTTTAGAAAGGCCCAAATGTTAAGAAACAGTTCCTTTATACCGTAATTACTCGAAAAGCAAGCACGACGTAGAAAGTATTATGCAAAACCATTTTTTTCCCCTCTCCTCCTTGTCCATTCTCTGAAACTTTCATCGTACCTTCTCTTAACTGCTGATCACAAAACCCCTTCAAACGAACAAAGATACTACTTCCTTATTTACAAACATTGCCACATTGAACGAGGCAGGATACTCTACCTCAATCGGTAGTGTCCTATGTACAGCAGCCAGAGCCACCAGTTCACACTGTGGTCACCGACAGTAGCGAGTTGTACACTCGTGTGCCATCTGGAGACCGTGCACCGTGCGTGAGCAGTTCCTGGATGGTCATCCAGTTATCGAAGATCTTCTTGTTGCGCTTCTTCATCATTTTTTTGTGACTTAGTTCAATGATGTTGACCTCCTTTTTGTCGTCGGCGCCGCTGCCGTTCTGCTCCTTCAGCCAGTCTGTGCGACTCTGCTTCATGAACTCGCGCCGTTGACGCTGTTCTCTGGCACGTACGGCGTGCTGCTTACGCTCCTCCTTGCTCCAGTAGCGGCCCATCTTCAGCTCGCTGGCTGCGTCGTCGTCTGTGGTCATGCCTCCACTGCGCTCCTCTCGGATGCGCAGGGCACGCTCCTTCAACAGGCGATCACGTGCTGGTCTCTTGGTGATGTACCGGGTGCCATCGCTGCGGATCTTCACCTTCCATTCTGCTTTGGGCTCGGCGGATACTGGGTCCCGGCACATGCTGGCGAGACTCATCTGGCTTTGTGCGTACTCTACAGCTGACTTTTGCTGAATCAACTGCATGTAGCTTTGATAATGCTGAGCGTGTGCTGGGATGTGAGCATGTTTGTAGGGCGAGTGTGGATGGCTGAGGCGATTCGGCTTGCGCTCTTTGGCCTCAGAATGGTGGCCAGTATCAGGATCTTTGGGAGGAGCAGCTCGACTGCTGCTGGAAACCGAAGCCTCTTGGACAGGTGATAGCAGGGGCCTTAAGATTCTGGTGTTTGAGCTTGTTACAGTACCTCCTGCACTGGCTTCTGCAAGCCCTTCATTAGCTCGGTGTAAAGAGTTGTCTGGCGAGATCTCGAGGGTAAGTGGTGTGCTGCGGCAGCTCTCTCCTGTATTGTAAGCACTCGAGCTGTCCTTGTCTGACTTCTCGGGCAGCTCGCTGATATCGGCCAGCTCGTGGCGCCGTGCATCCACACTTGTGTTATAGTTGCGGAAGCCGCTGTTGTGCAACATCCATGGCTGCTCACGTAGCTGCTGTGTACGGTGCGCCCGCACAATGCTCAGGCATTCCAGTTCAATGTTACGCAGCTCTGCGTTAAGAAGCTCCAGCTCCTTGTCCACGACATCATCCCCTGCACCGCTGAATCCTTGTCCGCCATCTATGCCAAAGCTGGGCCAGTTTATGCCCATGCCACCCCCACTCCTCACCTGGCATTTGAGCTCCAACAGCTCCCTGAAACGCTCACACTCATCAACTGGGAAGTCACCCAGGAAGTCTGCATCGGTGTAGTCAGCCGAGATGAAGGACTCATTGCTGAAGGGAAGGTCACTGCTTCCCAGTGTGTCCTGACTGTATGCCAGGCGCCTGTGACTGCCCAGTGTGGTAGAGGCACTGGTCTGGTCATCGCAGAGGTTCTCCTGCTCTGAGCTCTCATCATTACGGGTGCTCTCGTCTGTGCGGCCCACGCCGCTGTCCTTCTCATGCTGCTGCGAGAGCAGAGTTCCTGTGTCCATCATGCCTCCATCCTCCACAGGCTTCTTCTGGGAGAATATAAAAAGATTAAGAAATACAACCTTGGAATTGTTCGGTTTTGTTTGACAGATTTGTCAAAAATTAGTCATACAGTACCAGTCAAACATCTGAACACACCTAATTCAACGGTTTCTCTTTATTTTTATTCGCTAAAAGACACTTCATGTCTGAAAGTAATGACGGATGTTCCTCTTAGTTGAGCGGTTTGTGACACATGGATTACTACAGTTGTGGAATCGGGCTATTTACTGTATTTTTTAATATTTACTATTTGATCTCAAAACACATTAAGAAGGCAAAAAAATTGCACTAATTAACTTTTGACGAGGCACCTGTTAATTGAAAAGCATTCCAGGGGACTACCTCATGAGGCTGGTTAAGATAATGCCAATAGTGTGCAAAACGTCAAGGTAAACAGTGGCTACTTTGAAGAATCTAAAATGTGACCCCTCACCGGATCCAGGGACACATGTCGGCCGAAACGAATCCGAGATAATCGCAAAAGAAGCTTTTTTTTTTTTTAATTTGTGATTGTTTTTTTCCATCATGTGCAAGTTGAGATCTTGAAGAATGCAATCAGTATTTCAGATAATAGATTGTTTTGTTGGAAAAGCATACATTTTTTATTGCAAATTGTCTCGTTTTTGTCAGGACTGTAGCCTGCTGGGAGGTGTGGGTAAATTACCATATGGGCCATTCACATGATTTAAGTCTTTTGTTTTTTTTTTCCGCAAATCAGCTGTATGATCTGAGTTGAGCTCGTGGCTACTTAACTGCATACAGGCGTGTGATTTCACTATGGAATGAGTTACTAAACAGAGCGCAGAGGAGCTGACACACCGCGACGCAAACAGACACACGGTATTTACATCGGAGATCACCATTTCCAGCAAAAAAAACCCACAACCTCGTTTTCCAGATTGAATGGAATACTTGAATAATCGTATTATACACGGACCGTTCTAGGATTACATTCCATCGGAGGCATTGGTGTGTGCAAGGCGCCGTTTCTCTTTCTGATGGGGTAAGTTTATTAATCTAAGGCTGTGTGCTTATTTTTGCATGTAACAGAGTGTTGTGGTTTGGTTAAGCCTAGGTCACAACCGGACGTACGATTTTTTGGCCGTGTGATTTTTGGCGTTTCCCAAATCGCTGCGTTTTTTTTTTGTTCATGGAGAAAGATGTGCGTTGGCCGTAAGTTTGTCTTGCAACCTGAAAAAAACGTAAGCGCCCGTAGAGTTTGTTTGACATGACAACGAACCTCTGCGGCCGGTCTGCGGCTTGAAAATCAGCACGTCACACGCGCGCTCTCGTGCGTTTCATGCGCGCTCTCCGTGTGTTTCTTGCGTTTTTTGCGTGTAGACCGGCCGTAGGAGCATGTACCGTACGGCCGGTTGTGACCGAGGCTTTACATGAAACTAGTGTTGTGTTAGTTGTGTCATCATCATGCTATCTTTCTTACGGTGTGAGTAATTATTCAACCACAAAACGTTAAAGTATACTTTAGGACTTATTTTTGTACTTCATAATTGTGTTGGGCATACTTTGCATGGAAGGAAAATTGACGTGGTGATCTTTGTTTACATGAAAGTAGTATCATGCTAGCTCGTAGGGGGTAGGGCTTTCCTTAATGTCATGCAAATGAGCACCATTATGTGCCCGCCCTACACCCAGAGTAGCTGAGATGGAAAACTTTGAGGGCGATTTTCTCCCTTTTCTGTTTTAAGAGGTATACACTTTCAAAAGGCCACACATTCTTCAAATACTGTCAGATCTCCACATGGAAGGCAGCATTGGAAAGCTTAGAAACTGTACTTTCTGAATCTGTCAATAACTCAAAATGCCCCCAGGCAGACATGTGTCCCTGGATTCTGTGATCTGCCACAAATATGAAACATTTTTCTTTAAACACTTGTTTACCACATAATTCCACGTTATTTCACAGTTTTGATTTCTTCAGTATTGCTCGACAATTTAGAAAAAACAAAGACCTATGAATGAGTAGGTGTGTCCAAACTTTTGACTGGTACTGTATATTATTTACATACCACTAAAATCTTTTTCACAGTTTTACACAAAGATACTGCTGACAAGACAAAAATGTAGTTTGCATTCATAAACGTTATGGCTCAGAAGCTTAAAATGACAGAATTGTCAGTTTGAGAGTACAGAGCATGCCCTTAACTAAATGACATTACAGTATGGAAAATGAGGTCGGATCAGCAGACAATGACCGGTAATTTTTACATTTGTCCGTCTGTATTCCAAAAGCATCAAACCGGATGGCCTATGAAAAATTGTAAAGATATGGCTCTAATCTACTTCTAAAACGTTAGACTAGGCAAATGCATTATGCCGTAACACGACCTGTGAAACAGGGGGCCCCCGCGGGCTCAACTTTAAAAATTCATAACTCGGCCACTGATGATCCGAGCCCCGCCAAAATTTACAGGCACCTCTCTCTCCCGGAGCCCTTTTGAACCAGCACAGGCACAACCCGCTACGACCCCGCCTCTGCCCATTATTCGCCCCTGAAACACCCCCGCAAGTGCTGCTTGCCAAAAACTTTAATAAGAGCCCTGGCTTGAGCCAGCCTTTAAAAATTCATAACTCTGCCATCGATGGTCCTAGCCCTGCCAAACTTCACAGGCACCTCCCTCTCCTTTCGAACGATCAGCCCGATCTGACGTCAGGAGTGAGCACGGATTGTGGAAAGCTTTAGCACGAGCCCTGGCTCCAGCCGCTCGTATGCAGGGACTTAAAAATTCACAACTCTGCCACCGAAGGTTCAAGCCCTGCCAAAATTTACAGTCACCTCCCATTTCTCGAGTGGTACACCAAGACAATAATAATAATAATAATAATAATAATAATAATAGTATTCACAGTTGTTTTTATTGCACAATGCAGTTGAACTAGTGCTTTAGGGTTGATAGTATCTGATGGATCCAGTCAGTTGATTAAGGCCAAGTTTACATTAGACCGTATCTGTCTCGTTTTCTTCGCGGATGCACTGTCCGTTTACATTAAACCACCTGGAAACGCCGGGAAACGGGAATCCGCCAGCGTCCACGTATTCAATCCAGATCGCGTCTGGTCCGGTGCTGTGTAAACATTGAGAATACGCGGATACGCTGTGCTGAGCTCTAGCTGGCATCGTCATTGGACAACGTCACTGTGACATCCACCTTCCTGATTCGCTGGCGTTGGTCATGTGACGCGACTGCTGAAAAACGGCGCGGACTTCCGCCTTGTATCACCTTTCATTAAAGAGTATAAAAGTATGAAAATACTGCAAATACTGATGCAAATACTGCCCATTGTGTAGTTATGATTGTCTTTAGGCTTGCCATCCTTCCACTTGCAAGTGGTAAGTGATCTGCGCTGGGATCACACACACAGCGGCTCAGTCCCGAATCGTGGCTTGTGCACTTCACTCGCGCGCTCTGTGAGCTGCGCAGGGCCGGAGTGCGCACCCTCCAGAGGGCACTCGCTGTTCAGGGCGGAGTGATTTGGAGCGCAGGATGCCTGCGGAGCCGAGCGTATCCGTGTATTGGTGTTGCTGTGTGCACGGCTAACGGTTTTAGTGTAAACGCGAATCGTTTTAAGAACGTTAATCTGATGATCCGCTGATTCGACGTAATGTAAACGTAGCCAAAGAGATCAGTTTACAGGAAACTTTGCAGTACAGTATGTACTATATATTATGTTTAGTGCCAAACTGCCAATCAATGGTTATGTGCAATTTTTTAAATTCATAATAAGAATGACAGTCATTGTCATATGTTTTGTTGGATGTAGATTTATATTTGAACATAGTTTTTATTTTATAAAGTTCTAGTTCAGCAGATTTTAGTCTGAATGCCAAATGATATTACCATGTCGAGTTTTGAGTCATTGTAAGTCATTTTGTTACAAAGTTACTTGGAATCTCCTCCTCAAAATTTTAACACTTGTGTAAAAATAGTTGTATTGTTAATTACCAAATTTTTTTTTATAGAAAAGACGTTGGTGACCTAATGTTTCATGAGTATGAGTACCAGTAAACTGTAACCTGTTGGAACATCCTTGGCCCCCCATACTTTTTTTCTAGACATGGAACTGACCTGTGTGCGCTACGGTTTTCTTGGGTAGAACTTTAAGCATGTTTTTCTTGAACCTTCTGACATTTTCTTGTAAATTATATCCAATTTGTAGTGTAATTTGGCCTTTGAAGATCACAAAAAATGTGCCTGGAAATAGTGGAGAAGCCATCTAAAGCCCTTCAGCTTTTGGGGCTCAAAGGCAGGCCCCAGACCCCCGACTACATTGTTCTGGGCCTTTGGCCAGTCAGGCTGAAATTTGGACAGACAGACAGACAGACAGACAACATTTCAGACTTGTCTGTCCTGTGACAGTCTGCTTAAAATTCCTTATTTCCCCACACTGACATTACATGGGCAGAACTCTTGGGCTGGAGTTTTGAACAACTTCTGCTTTGCACTAGATAGCCACACACCCCCACTAAAGACTCTTAAGGAGCTGTTGAATAGTGGAGGAAACAAGGAGATAGTAGGTAGAGAAACTATGGCCCTGTTTGCATTATTTCGAATCAGCGGATCATCAGATTAACGTTTTTAAAACGATTCGCGTACACACACAAAATTTCTGTGCCCGCAACAAAACCGTTCCCCGTGCACACAGCAACGCCAATACACGGATACGCTAATCACATGACTAATTAGACGGCACGTCACATGATCCCAGTGCATATCGGGCATGCGCAAGTCACTCACCACTTGCAAGTGGAAGGATGTCGTTGTAAAAAATGAAGTATGCCAGTCTGTTATCGGCGGTACTGGTACTACAATGACGCCTTTTTTACACCGTGTATGGCCTTCGTGTTTATGCTAGAAGGATCTAACAGTGTTCGGTACACTCTTCACCTCGCAGAACGGCCGTTTTTTGCGATTACAACAAGACTATTTAGTGCTACGGTAACCAACACACTTCCTGTATTGCTCATTCACATAACCAACGTGGCATGACCAACGCCAGCGAATCAGGAAGGTGGATGTCACAGTGACGTTGTCCAATGACGACGTCAGCTAGAGCTCAGCACTGCGTATCCTCGTTCTTCAATGTTTACACAGCACCGGATCAGATACGTACTGGGTTGAATATGTGGGCCCTGGCGGATTCAAACTGTTCCGCCTGTGGAGTCGTTTTCCGGCGTTTTAATGTGCACGGACAGTGCATCTGCAATGAAAACGATACGGATACGGTCTAATGTAAACACCACCTATGTCTGCAGTAGCGAGAAAGAGAGAGAGAGATGGAAATTTAGGGGATGAAGGTGGAGCTTCAGGCGTGGTCTTTCTCCCGTACTCTTTATAGAACTGTGCCAGTCAAGAAACCTCATTCTTCTATAGTCAGTCTTACCTTCATTAAAAAACGAAGGCATAAAAAAGGGACATGTAGGCAGTCAAGACACCCAAAATTAAAAAGTGACTTGCTTCTGGTCATTTATCTGCTGTGACAGGGCTGTTAGACAACATGACTGACTGATGAATGCGAGTTGAAGTCTACATATCGAACTGATATGGACCCTTCTGATATCTGACAGATGTCTCTGATGGACTGCTTTACCTGTTGGAGCATGCTGGCAGTGAACTGCATGGCCTGGTGATGCTGCTGCTCGAGCATATCCATGTGCAGTTCATCGAGGAAATCATTTCTGTCATCTTCCATCCATCCATCATCAAGCTGTACCAGAAGACAAATGGGAAGAGCTGTCAATCTAAGCCGAATAAGAGTGGATACATTTGTCCTAGACTTTCACAGATTTCAAATGTGTATGTGTATAGAGCTCTCTTTTTGTATGGATTAGAGCTTCCAATGCTTTTCAAACAAGAGTCATTGTCTTAACACTATGGGAATTTTTAGGAGTGGGATTTCACAGCTGAATGTTTTATTGCTAGTCACAAATCATTGGTTCAGTCTTGGTTTACTGCACTTTCCTTCTCCATTGCTCACATTTTGAATATTCCATTATATTGCAGCAATCCAAGTATTTGTCAGGCACACTGTATTAAAAAAAAGAAACCCCCCCCCAGGAAAAATGCTATGGAACTTCATGCGTACAATTGTACACATGATGTCCAAAGGAGTCGTAGAAAATGCTTCTAAAATTGTATTGTAAATGATCCTAACCTGCTACATTATTTTAGTCATTAAACACCAGATCCTGAGCCATTACATACCCCTTTTCCACCAAATCAGTTCCAGGGCTGGTTCGGGGCCAGTGCTGGTTCACAACTCGTTCGACTTGCGAGCCAGCTGAGAACCAGTTTGCTTTTCCATAGCTCGCGGTGCTAAGCGGAGCCATGTCATTACATCACTGTATACGTCATTACGTCGCTACATACGTCAGTTACGTTGCTACGTTTGCATAAACCTTGGCGCGAATATCAAAGCAAAAACAACACGGAAGCAGCAGCAGCAGCAACAACAACAACAATAATAATAAATGACTTCGCGTTTGTACAGCTGCTGCTTCTCGTCGCTTAAAAATGGCGATCTTTCGCGGTCTTGTTATTGTTGTTGGTCTTAACAACTCTGCCCCCCCGCTGCCGTAAGCGGTTCTTTCCTCTGGCCCAGCAGAGAGTTGGTGCTAGCCTGGAACCAGTTTTTCTGGCCCCAGAGCCAGTTCTTTGTCAGTGGAAACAGAAAACCCGGTTCCAAACTAAGCGCTGGCCCCGAACCAGCCCTGGAACTGCTTTGGTGGAAAAGGGGCAGCTGTGGGCTGCTTTGGTATTTCAAAAATGTAGGTCATAGCGTCCTGCCGTGAAGTGGATAACAAATGTTTTTATTCATTAACACAATCCTCAATCCAGTACAAATGGCAAGGCTCCATCAAGGTCTCCTGCCCAAATGATCTCAAAACAAACGAACAAAAAAAACCCCACACACAACATTTAGGTGCTAAAATTCCAATGACCTCTACCTATGCCCTCAGATTTACAAACGTAGTCTATGTTTTCACATCATTTCCCATGATGGTGTGAACATGTTTCAAACGCAGTATGAAAGTGTTTATGTACCTGTATCTCTGGCCGAGCCACCAGCAAGCATACATTCTGGTTTTCTTCACTCGTAAGCAGAGCCACCGCCTCCTCCCGATTCTGCACCTCTATACCATTGATCTGAATAATAAACACACGGGCAACTTGTGCTGTAGCCTGAATGTCAAGAAAGACTGGAGTGTAAAACATAAGCTTCTGGTATGCATCCAACCCAGTACAAACCTGGATGATTCTGTCCCCTTCCCTGAGTCGACCATCTTTTGCAGCAATGCTGTTTGGATCAATCTGTCCAAGGAAGTAAAAACAGACCATTCTTCAGCAACAACCAATTCTAGAATACAAGTTCTTATTTTTCATTAGCAAAGTTCATTTCATCATTATAATGGATCAAGTTGGCCAAATTGCATAATCTAAAAACTTTGCATACATTCTCAATACATTTCCAAAAAATAAATGACAATTGTAATAATCATTATTATAGGACACAATTTCAAGATCATACTGAAACAGCAAAGAAAAACCTCTCATCAGTTAATCTACCATTCAGAACTAAAAAGGCTGTAGAACCCCAAATCAGAAAAATTTGGTACACATGGAAAAGGCAAACAAACAAACAAACAAACAAACAAACAAACAAACAAACAAACAAAGCAGGGATTTCTAAATTTACTTTGACTTGTATTTCACTGCAGACAGTATGAACCCAAGATATTTCATGTTTTGTCTGGTCAACTTCATTTCATTTGTTAATATACATCCATTCCTGCGTTTCAGACCTGCAACACATCCCAAATAAGTTGGGATGGAGGGAAAAACTGAGGGTTAGGTGGGGTTTACATTAGACCGTATCAGCGGATCATCAGATTAACGTTTTTAAAAACGATTAGTGTGCACACAGCAACGCCAATACACGATTCGCGTGCACACAGCAACGCCAATACACGGATACGCTAATCACATGACTAATTTGGCACGCAAGTTGAGAAATGTGTCAGTGCGGCTCATCACTTCCTCCTCAGCGGCTGCGCTCCAAATCACTCCGCCCTGAACAGCGAGTGCCCTCTGGAGGGTGCGCACTCCGGCCCTGCGCAGCTCACAGAGCGCGCGAGGTAAGTGCACGAGCAGTGATTCGGAACTGAGCCGCTGTGCGCAAGTCACTTACCACTTGCAAGTGGAAGGATGGCAAGCCTAAAGACAATCATAACTACACAATGGGCAGTATTTGCATCAGTATTTGCAGTATTTTCATACTTTTATACTCTTTAATGAAAGGTGATACAAGGTGGAAGTCCGCGCCGTTTTTCAGCAGTCGCGTCACATGACCAACGCCAGCGAATCAGGAAGGTGGATGTCACAGTGACGTTGTCCAATGACGACGCCAGCTAGAGCTCAGCACAGCATATCCGCGTATTCTCAATGTTTACACAGCACCGGACCAGACACGATCTGGATTGAATACGTGGACGCTGGCGGATTCCCGTTTCCCGGCGTTTTAATGTAAACGGACAGTGCATCCGCGAAGAAAACGAGACCGATACGGTCTAATGTAAACTTGGCCTTAGTAATGAGGTAAAATAATTAAATAATGATGTGATTTGAAACAGATCAAAACAGTTTAAACAAATCATAATTGAGTTCAAAATCAGTATCCAGGAAAGTCCTAGTCTTTGAGGAGCAAAGATGGACTGAGGATCTCCAGTTTGTGAACAAACGTGTGAGAAAATTATTGAACTGTTTTAAAAACAAATGTTCCTCAAAAAACAAAAAAAACAACAAAAAAAAAAACCAACCATGAAGGGATTTAGATATTTTCACCCTCAACAGTGCACATCATTAACCCTGTGCCATTGAGAGCTTCGCCAGTGAAGCTCGGCAGGTTTAGAATGAGGTCATGATTTAGATAAATATCTTTGTGAGTTTTTAAATCATACAAGCATGATAAACATATTGACAAACTTGATACTTTCCTATGTGCCTACAGCCACATAATATATATTTTTTAATTACCTAAATTAGATGAAACAAAACTTGTCACCTTACTCAGGCTACATCCACACGACAACGGCAACGAGATTTTATTTAAAAAATAAATAAATAAATAAATATATATATATATATATATATATATATATATATATATATATATAGCGTCCACATGGGCAACGGATCAGTAAAATATCAGGTTCATATGGCAACGCAACGCTTGCTGAAAACGATGCAATACACATGCCATAACTCTAGGGGCGCTGTAAGACGGTCCCATCGGAGACACCAGAACAATAGAAGTAGACGCATGCGCATAAACCCCTTCCTCTACCCGGTGTGAAGCACTCACAGGAACAAACACAACAACAAGAAGAAGATGGCTGCGACTACGCGAGGAAATCGTGCCTTCTGTGTGTACAAATTAGTTTTATTAGTGTGCATAGTTTTATATAACTTAATTTTCTTGTTGTGTGTGAACATTTTGAAAAGCATTTTTATATAATTTTTTATATTGTGTGTGAACATTTTGAAAAGCAGTCTTATCCAATAAAAAGAAATTCAAGAAATGGTTCAGTTACTTGTTTATTTAAAAGAAAAGCCGTATACGAAAGTGAATGCAATGCAGTGGTTCATACAAAACAGCGAGAGTGCTGCTTGTTCTAGTCATGTGGTTGTGACGTCATCGTAAACAAATCCGTTCTACTCATCCAGACGACTTCGCAACGGCGCCGTTGCCAGATTTTTCCACTCTGGAACCCGTTCTCAAAAAATATCGTTGTGGGGCACCCAAAACGCCGGTGCCGTGTGGACGCCAGGCCGAAAAAATAAACAATTTTATCAGATTCACCTGAATCCGTTGCCGTGTGGACAGGGCCTCAGTCACACCAGAGTTGGACCGCTGAGTGCCCACTTACGCATACATAAAAGACTATTCACATGGTAATGGCATGATAACTTTTTCACTCTTTTGGTTTTGAATGGTTTCTCTTTCGCAGTGGGAACGCCCACCGTAAACGGGATAAAATTTGTCAGCCATAGTTTAGACTACCTGTTTGGAGGTAAAACTTGTTGAGAGATGGCACGCCGATTTGATGCTCAGGAGGCGCTTTGGATGATTCAGGACAGCAATTCAATTTCAGCAGTTCATTGGATCTTGAGGACTACGACGCTGATAAGTGGTGCCATTTTGAACTTCAACTCGATTAAGCCGTAGATCAATTGAAGTGTAAATATTTACGAGCATACTGGTTGACATGCGTGAGGTGTAGTGTATAATCTTGGCATGCTTCTTGAGTAAGTAAATGTGCACTGGCACTTGTTTGCGCCCTTCTTTTTCGTTTTTTCCCCCCTAGCACTCTAATGATTTTGGCATGCTCCAATGTTGTCAATTTCAACAAAATCTAAGCAGTATTTTCAGTCATATGACTTTTTTTGTATTCGGCACAAGTTCAGTGATGTAGTATGCATGTCATGATTGCACCTTTGGAAAAACAAACAAACAAATGACGTAAAAAGCAGTTTTAGAACTGTTGGAAAGTGTGAAAAACATGACGTTACCTATTGTGACTAACCGTTTTGATCACTTGACCTGATGGGATTAAGAGTTGGCAGTGGGAGGGATTTTCACTCTTCTCACTGAATGGAATGGAATTTTTTACACTTCTCACTGAATACCCCTCCCACTGCCAGCCCTTTATCCCAAAACAATAGGACAATTTTTTTTGACAGCCAGTTAATTGTCCAAATCATTGGAGCAGATTTAAGTTTTTGTGCTTGATACATTCTGAAGACTGAACAGAATCACCTCAAGTGATCAAAAAGGGCTGGTCATAATGGGTAAGGTCATGTTTCACACATTCCAACACAATTCTAAAACTGCTTTTTACAACATCTTCATTTATCTGATATTTTTCTAAAAAGTACCATCATGACATACATACTACATAGATATTATTGTAGCTGAACTTGTGCTGAATACAAAAGAAAAAAAAAAGTCATATGACTTTGAAAATACTGCTAGGATTTGTTGAAATTGACATCAGAGCAGACCAAAATCATTAAAGTGTCAGAAAATACCATCAGACCCCTGAGGGTTAAACAATCCAAGGATTCTGCAAGAATTTTGGTGCATAAAGGGCAAGGGCTCTAGCCTAAACTGAACACTTGTGATCTCCAATCCCTCAGATGGCACTACATCAAGAGCAATCACTCATCTATAGTTGATAACCACATGGGCTCAGAATTACTTTGGCAAATCTTTGTCAAGCACTATAATATGGAGTTACAGCCACAAATGCTATAGTTAAAAACTTTACTGTGTAAAAACAAAGCCTTATGTTAACTGTGTCCAGAAATGCCATTGACTTCCCTGGACCGAGGCATCTGGGATGGACCATCACACAGTGGAAACGTGTATTGTGGTCAGACAAATCAGTATTCCAGGTCTTTTCTGGAAGAAATGGACGCTGTGTGCTCTGGACCAAAAGTTACCATTCAGAATGCTACCAGGAACAAGTCCAAAAGCCAGGGTCTGTCATGGTATGGGGTTGTGTCAATGCCCTTGGCAAAAGTACTTTGTATTTCTATGATGGCAGCATTAATGCAGACAAGTACATTGACATTTTGGAGCAACATATACTACCTTCAAGACGACATCTTTTCCAGGGAAATTTCAACAAGACAATGCAAAACGACATTCTGCACATTACAAAAGGTGCCTGTCCCTCTGTCCCCAACAGAGAACACGTGGTGAATTTTGAAACTTGGTGTCTTTCAAAAGTATTCATCCCCCTTGGTGTTTGTCCTGTTTTGTCACAAGCTGGAATTAAAATGAATATTTGGAGGGTGAGCACCATTTGATTTACACAACATGCCTACAAATTTAAAGGTGCAAATTGTTGTTTTGTGACAAACAATAATTAAGATGAAAAAACAAATCTGGAGTGTGCATAGGTATTCACCCCCTTTCGTACGAAACCCCTAAATAAGAGCTGGTCCAACCAATTCACTTCGTAAGTCACATAATTAGTTGATTAAGAGCCACCTGTGTGCAATCAAAGTGTCACATGACCTGTCACATGATGTCTGTATAAATCAACCTGTTCTGGAAGGACCCTGACTCTAACACTACTAAGCAAGCAACATGAAAACCAAGGAGCCTCCAAACAGGTCAGAGACAAAGTTGCGGAGAAGTATAGATCAGGGTTGGGTTATATATAAAAAATAATAATAATAATAAAATAAATACCCCCCCAAACTTTGAATATCCCACAGATATTCCATTAAATCCATTCTAGCAAAATGGAAAGAATACGTCACCACTACAAACCTGATAAGAGAAGGCTGCCCACCAAAACTCACAGACCGGGCAAGGAGGGCATTAATCAGAGACGCAACAAAGACACCAAAGATAACACTGAAGGAGCTGCAAACAGCCACAGCGGAGATGGGAGTATCTGTCCATAGGGCCACTTTAAGCCGTACACTCCACAGAGTGGGGCTTTATGGGAGAGTGGCCAGAAAAAAGTAATTGCTTCAAGGAAAAGGGGAAGGAAAAAAAAACATTTGGAGTTTGCCCAACAGCATGTAGCAGACTCCCCAAACACATGGAAGATTCTCTGGTCTGATGAGACTAAAATTGAATTTTTTGGCTCTCATGGGAAATGTCACGTGTGGTGCAAACCCAACACTTCCCATCACCCTGAGAACACCATTCCTACAGTGAAGCATGGTGGTGGCAGCATCATGCTGTGGGGATGTTTTTCATCTGCAGGGACAGGAAAGCTGATCAGGACTGAAGGAAAGATGGATGGCACTAAATACAGGGCAATTCTGGAGGAAAACCTGTTTGAGTCAGCCAGAGGTTTGAGACTGGGACGAAGGTTCACGTTCCAGCAGGACAGTGACCCTAAACATACTGCAAGAGCTACACTGGAATGGTTTAAAGGGAAACATTTAAAGGTCTTGGAATGGCCAAGTCAAAGCCCAGACCTCAATCCAATTGAGAATTTGTGGTATAATTAAGACTGCTGTACACCAACGCAATCCATCTAACTTGAAGGAGTTGGAGCAGTTTTGCCTTGAGGAATGGGCAAAAATCCCAGTGCTAAGCTAACAGAGACATACCCCAAGAGACTTGCAGCTGTAACTGCAGCAAAAGGTGGCTCTACAAAGTATTGACTCGGGGGTGGGGGGTGTGAATACCTATGCATGCTCCAGATTTCTCTTTTTTCATCTTAATTGTGTCACAGTAACACAATGTGCACCTTTAAAGTGGTAGGCATGTTGTGTAAATCAAAATGGTGCTAACCCCCCAAAAAAAATCCATTTTAATTCTAGCTTGTAATGCCACAAAACAGGACAAACACCAAGGAGGATGAATACTTTTGCAAGACGCTATAAAAATATGACAACGATGACCCTGTACTCTTGCAGACCTTAAGACCTGTTTGCAGGAAGAATGGGACAACACAACACAAACGCTTCATCGCTTGGTGTCTTTGGTCCCTAAACATCTGTTAAGTGTCGTGAGAAGGAATGGCAACATTACACAGTGGTAACTGAGTTATAGTCCCAACTTTTTTTTTTTTAAATGTGTTGCAAGAATCAAAATTGAAATGTGTTTATTTAAAAAAAAATAAATAAAATTCATGAGATAAAACATCAAATAAATGTGCTGTTATATAGTTTTGAGTGCAATACAGGTCAAAGATAATTTACAAATCATTGTTCACAGTTTTAATTTCAATTCCAACACACTGTCTCAAATTTTCTGATCTGGGGTTGTAGATAGCACAATAGTACAATAATAATAGTATCATAAATAGCATTGTTCATTCCGATTATCTGTATCCGAATACGAAATAAGAGGGAGATGGGGGGGGGGGGGGGGGGGGATAAAGTTTTAGTGCCCACCTCACTGACATATATCCCAGTTTCATCCTCGTCATCAGTCCTATAGCACACCGTCAAGCCCAGCTTGTCCTGGATATTTGTCCTGTACAAATCCACTTCCTGCAGAGAACAACTACTTGCTCTTAACTGTGTCTATATTTAGTACATTAGCATGCATATATATATATATATATATATATATATATATATATATATATATATATATATATATATATTTTTTTTTTTTATATATATAGTATATTACCAGCATTAACAGGTAGATAGACATCAGCAGAACAACACAGACCAGGCCCCTCTTATCAGTCTCACAGGCTTTTAACTGGATTGGAGCCATTTATTTTTCAGAGTCAAGGTTGACAGGATGAATGAAGAGCTCAGGATGGCAATAGAGCTGAGCCTCGTTTATCACTTGTCAACATGTGTAATCTGTAAAATACAGATTGCTATTTCCAAGAGAGGAGGCAGATCGAACGGCTGACTACCCAAATCTCCTTCAATCTCTGCCTGCACTTCAGCGCACCATTTCAGCCTCAATTTCACATAGAAAAAACACTTTTGCTTTTGAAGTGCCTTATTCTTCAATAAATTGTTCCTTTCCATATTTTACACTGCCAGTGATCCATCGTACTTTTTTTTTTTTAGCATGATTTCATACAGCATGATTAAGATATGCAAGTCCTGCCAGCAATGGGCCTCATATCTCAATCTTGGAGTCAAGCTGTGTGGAAATGTTTTCTTAGGTCTAACTGAACTAAAAATTCATGCCAGATTTACTCAAGTTTGACAAAAATTAACACTGATTTTCTTCATACTCAAGTGTGCATGTTGATGCATACTAAAATCATCCATAAATTACCAAGTACATAGCAGATTTGCATTTATTGACACCCCCAAAAAATAAAAAATCCATAAAAGACAGCTTAAAGCTTACAGACAGCTGAATACAAAATGACGACTAAATGGCAAGAGCGCGCAAGTGTGGCATGCGCTAAATCCTCTAGTAATGCAGCTCAGACATTGCAGTGCATTGACAAGACGCACAAACTAATCTTCCTTTTATATAGTGCCATTTCTTTTATCTTAATTGAATAACTTGTCGTAATGTGGATTTACTGAATTGTTTTCAAGTCATTAATAGGAGTTTTGCTCAAATTCTCATTAAATGTTTGTGCAATAAAAATGAACAAGCAGTTGGAACTTGACAGCATATTCTGTACAAAACATTGCAGTAACTTATTGGCCATTATATGATTTGAAGCCTATCAAATGAGGTTCACTTTGGTGAGTCACGTACAGTGGCGCCTGAAAGTTTGTGAACCCTTTAGAATTTTTCTGCATAAATATGACCTAAAACATCATCAAATTTTTACACAAGTACTAAAAGTAGATAAAGAGAACCTAGTTAAACAAATGAGACAAATATTATACTTGGTCATTTATTTATTTCGGAAAATGACGCAATATTACATATCTGTGAGTGGCAAAAGTATGTGAACCTTTGCTTTCAGTATCTGGTGTGACCCCCTTGTGCAGCAATAACTGCAACTAAACGTTTGCGGTAACTGTTGATCAGTCCTGCACACCGGCTTGGAGGAATTTTAGCCCATTCCTCTGTACAGAACAGCTTCGACTCTGGGATGTTGGTGGGTTTCCTCACATGAACTGCTCGCTTCAGGTCCTTCCACATTTCAATTGGATTAAGGTCAGGACTTTGACTTGGCCATTCCAAAACATTAACTTTATTCTTCTTTAACCATTCTTTGGTAGAACGACTTGTGTGCTTAGGGCCACTGTCTTGCTGCATGACCCACCTTCTCTTGAGATTCAGTTCATGGACAGATATCCTGACATTTTCCTTTATAATTCGCTGGTATAATTCAGAATTCATTGTTCCATCAATGATGGCAAGCCGTCCTGGCCCAGATGCAGCAAAACAGGCCCAAACCATGATACTACCACCATCATGTTTCACAGATGGGATAAGGTTCTTACGCTGGAATGCAGTGGTTTCCTTTCTCCAAACATAACGCTTCTCATTTAAACCAAAAAGTTCTATTTTGGTCTCATCTGCCCACAAAACATTATTCCAATAGCCTTCTGGCTTGTCCATGTGATCTTTAGCAAACTGCAGACGAGCAACAATGTTCTTTTTGGAGAGCAGTGGCTTTCTCCTTACAATCCTGCCATGCACACCATTGTTGTTCAGTGTTCTCCTGATGGTGGACTCATGAACATTAACCAATGTGAGAGAGGCCTTCAGTTGCTTAGAAGTTACCGTGGGGTCCTTTGTGACTTCAACTATTACACATCTTGCTCTTGGAGTGATCTTTGTTGGTCGACCACTCCTGGGGAGGATAACAATGGTCTTGAATTTCCTCCATTTGTACACAATCTGACTGTGGATTGGTGGAATCCAAACTCTTTAGAGATGGTTTTGTAACCTTTTCCAGCCTTATGAGCATCAACAATGCTTTTTCTGAGCTCCTCAGAAATCTCCTTTGTTCATGCCATGACACACTTCCACAAACATGTGCTGTGAAGATCAGACTTTGATAGATCCCTGTTCTTTAAATAAAACAGGGTGCCCACTCACACCTGATTGTCATCCCATTGATTGAAAACACCTGACTCTAATTTCACCTTCAAATTAACTGCTAATCCTAGAGGTTCACATACTTTTGCCACTCACAGATATGTAATATTGGATCATTTTCCTCAATAAATAAATGACCAAGTATAATTTTTTTGCCTCATTTGTTTAACTGGGTTCTCTTTATCTACTTTTAGGACTCGTGTGAAAATCTAATGTTTTAGGTCATATTTACGCAGAAATATAGAAAATTCTAAAAGGTTCACAAACTTTCAAGCACCACCGTATCATCTTCACAAACCTAGGATGTCTTGTGGAAATTTTGCAACCTGACTGGATTTTCATGAATACCACATTTATTGTGCAAGTGCTCTTGCAAATGAATAAATTCATGAGTATCCATTTTGATCAATGAGGCCCAATGTGTGGGAATACAAAAAAAAAAACCCATGGAGAATATGGTTCTCTACTATGAATTGCCCCATCATGCCCCCTTTTTATCCCTACATTGCACCTCAAGGTAAGACTTGTATGAATGGTCATTAGGGAAAGGACTATTTGGCTGTGAGACAGAGGTTGTGTTTCTTTGGCATTCTATTAATCATTCATACGTTTCTGTGGCCCCGTGGTGACTTATAAACACTCCTCAGGGCGAATGAAAGGTCAACGCAGAACTGTGTGCTGAACATCTGTCCGAAAATATTGAACTTCACATCATCATTAATACACTGATGACCCTAATGACACTTCATTTTTCTCCTGCCTCTGCATTTTGACTGCATCACACAGATGCAGTCTGTGTGAACTGTGAACTTCATCACCGTTTCTATCTTCCACGCCTCAGACCTAAAAAAGTCAGGGATATTTGTAAATGAGCAATCTTACTGTGTGATGTGTAAAATGCGTCTGGCCTGAGGAGTGTTCTCATGCAGGGGTTTTCAACCTTTTCCACTTTCAGGCCCACCTATTCAGACTTGTAACGAGTCAGGGCCCATTTAAAAAAAAAAAAAAAAAAAAGATCCCCAATTATTAGAATCTAATAATCTAGTGTAAAGTGTATTAATGGGATGCGACATCACTCCCTGTTACAGATGGGAGCCCAGGAATAAAATAAATGCAATAAAAACAAACTGTTTTTAATTGTAGGTATTGTATTTAAAACTGTCTGGATGTGCCAGAAGCCAAACCCATGCATGCAGGGCATTCTCAGCCAAAAGGGATTAATGATCCAAAAGTGGAGTCTGGTCCATTAACACAAGAACTTATTGCCATGTTTGTGTCCAGCAAACAAGCAAGTTATTAAAACCCAGACGTACACTCAAAAGAAGTGGCTTTAGAAACCACTCAATGGGATGAGATCCTTACACGCTAACAAAAGGATTTTTCCTACAAGCTGGAAAATTATCCATCCGTTGAGTTCCCCGACATCTCAAACTACCTGGTGCTGCAGACATCGTTCTACACGGACACACAGATGAAAACCTGGAAGAGCACGGAGGCGTACGACTTTTTATACGTGGCTGGGTTAAAGATCTAGTCATCAGGACACGACAAGATAGACGACAGTGGACGGATCCAAGTGCAGCAAGAGTGTTTATTAGCAGGCGTGATATTTAAGTCAGGTCAAGTTTATTTTTATAGCGTTTTAACAACAGACACTGTCATAAAGCAGCTTTAGAGAGAATTAAAGACTTTAAACATGAGCAAGACTGTGGCGACGGTGGTGAGGAAAAACTCCCTCAGACGACAATGAGGAAGAAACCTCGAGAGGAACCAGACTCAAAAGGGAACCCATCCTCATCTGGGTGATGACTGATAACGTGATTACAAATAACTCTCTTCTATAACCATGTCCTACATAGTCAAAGTATACCTGTGTAACCAGGAAATTCATTATAGTTTTAACATGAAGTCTGTTTTGTTTAAGTTACAAACTCTTCATTGATGGAATCTTGAGTGCATAACAACTGCAGTCCTAAAGGTAGCAAGTTGACTGTAGTCCTCAGCCAGCTTCCAATTTTTATTTTTTTTACAAAAGCAAAACAGAAAGCAGAGTATTTAAACAGCATTGTAAACCTAGCTAGAAACAAACGTGGCACTGATAATGCATGGATTAAAGCAAAAAAAATTATTTGACTGAAAATTTACGGGGGGGGGGGGGGGGGGGGGGGGGTATTATGGGTGGATTTCGATGAAATTCTGAGAATGGTTAACTTAGAACTGCTAACTTTATTATCAATTAATTAATGGATTAATATATTCAATTTATTGCACTTTCTTTCCATTGCTTCCGTATATGCAAGCGCCTGGAATGTTTAGTTTTTTGCACCATGAACTAAATGGCTTTCCGTTTTCACCTATTTCGTACAGCCAAGCCCACCTCCACTTTAAAATTGGGGTTTGAACTTACTTTGTGTTGAATACGACTTCAAAAACAATTCAAGATTTTATTAAGAGAAATATTGTGGCCAACACGAGTGTTAAGTTACCTACAAGATCGTGTGAAGTTGGTTGCTATCTACTTTGCGTTCGTTCTCATTTTCCATCATTTCAATGGCCAGAAACAGATGTTTTGACGTAATTTAACTTAGTAGGCTGTGATTATTATTTAACCGTAGTCTTCTAGACATTTTGACTGTTTGGGGCATTGAACGCTGGTGTATGATTTTCAGGGAATAAAGTTTAGCGCATGTCGGAACATCATTGCGCTCGCAGCCTCCAGCTCCTCAAACGTCCTTTAAATTGTGATATAACGTAGGCTATAAGGCACGGTTCTAACATACCTTACACATTGGCCTAACGAAAATAATAATTGTTGGGGCATCTGCTGATTTGTTAGCTATAAATTTAGGTCTAATTACTTCTGACAGTCTGCAAGCATTGCACCGTCGGGTCTTCAAGTCTGGCTGAAGCAGAGGAGCGGGCTTTCCGGGCTTTATTTTTTCGTTTTTTTTTTTTTTTTTAACATGTTCTATTTTTTGGCAAGATTTAATTTAATACAAAACAGAAATGGTCAGACACAAGCACGCCAAGCACATGGGAATGTATCTTGCCAATTTTGACAGCGCATGTTTTTTTTAATGCCGCACCATAGACAGCGAACGTTTAAACATGATCAAACATAGGAAATGAACGACACAAAGCATGGCTCAAAAACAAAAAAGTTAAATAAACCCTGCTGATAGTTGATGGTGTTGCAACACATCAGTGTTATAACCCAATCTCTACCCAACCACCCGCCATTTTAATTCTCCTCGGATCAGCACCGACCTCACATTTGGCCTTGGGAGAGTTCAGTTGACGGAAATCTGTCACACGACGGAAAACTTTAATCCGTGATAATGATGATACTTCGCAAAGTCTCTGTGAAAACAGCTTCCATATCTGCGCGGCTGATTGTGCTCAAATCACCATCAGGTGTTTCCCATAACGACTGGGTCCCAAGCGCGCGCACAACACAACTCGCTCCGTGAGCGCGCGCGGCTGCTCGAGCTATGCCAGACTCAAGCGCGCAAAGGCGCGACAGTCAAGTGTTCACCTACTGTGTGACCACAACTTTTACCTCACGTGTATATCGCCATCAAAATGCCTCATTTCCATCGATAACCCATCGCAAAGCATCGCGAGCTGTAATGTGACCGTAGCTTAATGAGGCGGATGTGACATCGGATACAACCCAGCACTTGTACCCTACTACAAGTAAAAATTAGCTTCAACTTGGTAAAAAAACATTTCGGGGCCCACTAGATGGCGCTTCGTGGCCCATCAGGCCAGTGGTTGAGAAACACTGTTCTAATGGACTGGGTTTGGCAATAGAACGGATCTCCTGCAGGAGTGCATACTGAGTAAACCTTCCTAATGCTATTGCGCTGGAGGCAGACAGGCTTTAAGCTGCGCTGTTAGAAGGCTATAGAGACAGCACACTAGAAATATATCTTCATTTATGGTTATGGGAAGCGCTAGAGCGGGAAACAGAGCGAGGGCAAGAGAGAGATAAAGTGAGTGGAGAAGTAGTAAAAGTAACAAATAGAGAAAATAAAAGACTGTCAGGTGTGTGTGTGCATACATGAGAGAGAGAGAGTTACCTCATATTCAAGTTCTTCTCTTTCCATATCTTGTTGCATGGTCTCTAGGTAATCGTTCGGGTCGAAATACTCATGCTGGGCACTGTGTCTGTGAAAACAATCCCACCACCATAAAACAGCTTATAAAAGTCTTTTTTCCAAAAGTTTTAGAGGCCTCTTGTTATGCTAAACATATTTCCTCTATGCTCTCTCATTACAAATGCTTTTGGCCAAGATGCCGCTTTTACTGTAGTGGGGGGGTTTAGACCAAATATTTTTTTCTACCCCCTCCAAAATATGGAGATGATCTATCCAAGTATGGAAATACCAATACTTGGCTAACTGAAAAATGCTAACCCGCCTGTACATACCCTCTGAAGTTAATAACCCCTCCAAATAGTCAAAAACTGCCTTTTTCACTAATATAAGCATTCCTTAACGGAAATAACTCTTAAATATAACATCAAAAATCACAGTAATAACATTTATTTCTCACAAAAAGAGTTGTTAGAAACCCTCATTTTGTCTCCGTTTACAGGTCTGAATCAGAGTAACAAATTCTCCATAAAGTTTCAAGAGATGCTTCTTTATATGTCTGGTGTGGATGGTGTACAAGTTATAAAATAACCAGTGCTCTTGAACAAGTTCTGCCAGCAACTGAGCAGCAGCATCCCTGGATCTCTGTGCTTGACCAGCACGCTTCGGCCGCAGCAGATCGAGCATATTCTGAATGATGTCCTTCCCTGTTGGAAGCATCCCAGAAGGGAACTCAGCCTGCTCTATGCACTCTACTACGCCTAGTATCTTCTTAGCTTTTGACCGTGTTGCAACAGAAGCCATTATTTACCTGCAAGAATACAAATAATGACTATTTAATACATTGGGAGATATAATTCAGATAGGAATCATTTGTGCACACTGGTTCTTAAAACTAAATTAGTAAGCTTAAGTAATGATCCTCTGTGCTTAAAAATAGTTCATATTTGAGGTATTACTGAAGAGTGTGACATTCATCAATAACTTTAAAACTTGCTGAAAAAGAGCAGAATTACCATATGTTTAATCTACTTGAATGTAAGGTTACTTACCACTAAGCTAATTACCTTAAAATAATGATCATCTGCACTGAAAATGTTGTAGTCGTACCTAGTGGCATACCTGAATAGGGATCGACCGATATGTTTTTTTCAGGGCTGATACCGATAATTATGGAATTGGGATGCCGATAACCGATATGTGCAACCGATAAATGTCTCATTCTCATCTCATTATCTGTAGCCGCTTTATCCTGTTCTACAGGGTCGCAGGCAAGCTGGAGCCTATCCCAGCTGACTACGGGCGAAAGGCGGGGTACACCCTGGACAAGTCGCCAGGTCATCACAGGGCTGACACATAGACACAGACAACCATTCACACTCTCATTCACACCTACGGTCAATTTAGAGTCACCAGTTAGCCTAACCTGCATGTCTTTGGACTGTGGGGGAAACCGGAGCACCCGGAGGAAACCCACACGGACACGGGGAGAACATGCAAACTCCGCACAGAAAGGCCCTCGCCGGCCACGGGGCTCGAACCCAGGACCTTCTTGCTGTGAGGCGACAGCGCTAACCACTACACCACCGTGCCGCCCACCGATAAATGTAAACATTATAATTCACATGAAATTAAACATAGCACACACTGACCCAGACGTTCATATCCATGAAATGTTTAATTGTAAAATTGAACATGAAATTTTATGCAGGGAGATGCCAGCAGCATTTGTACAATAAAGTCATACATTAGTTAGAATAAAATGAGAAATAAAATAATAATAAAATAAATGTTCACCAATAAAAAAATAAATCACTCCCTACCATATTACAGCTCACCATTTTCAGTGGAAAATAAATGAAAATACACTCTGGATTCTTTTACACTAAGAACTAAGTAAGACTTACCAACTTCAAGTAGTTTTTAAATAACAAATCAAGTGTAGGGAGCTGCCTGCAGCATTTTTTAAAAAGTAAAATCAAAGTCGGCGATCACTCCCTATTATGTAACAACTTAACAAGTAACCATCTACATTCTAATGCTTTTAATGCCCAAGCCCAATATTCCCAATTTAGGAGGATTATATTGTAGTGAAGGAAGCATTACATGTAGTTTCAGCGAGACTAGTTGGTTGTAGGCTAATTCAAGTGCTTCCTTCCGTAAGCTAAGTTTGCCTGGCTACACAGATGCAAATGGACAATTTTAACGAGTAGTAGATGAAGAATGTAAACATATAATGAGGTTGTGCTTTTGCAACTTGTGTGTTTGTGACTTATTGCGGCAAAAGCAGCGTGTCCTTACCTTGAAGTGGGATCTGCTTCTGCCCGACTGCCCGTACGGCCGCCTTGAAACAGTTCACAGCGTTTAGCTACGCGTGTTGATTGGCTGTATCCCTTGTGCCAAACAAATCAGATGTTGTGGTGGGCGGGACCGTGTTCTTGAAGTCAGAGAGGCGAGTGCAGGAAAGGACGTGCAGTGACGGTCGTGTTAGGAATGAAATGGCTGCAAAAAGGCATGCTATCGGCATATCGGTGGAAATTATGGCCGATACCGATAACCCTAAAAATGCAGAATATCGGCCCAATATATCGGCCAGGCCGATTATCGGTCGACCCCTATACCTGAAGAGGTTCGCATTCATCGATAACTTTAAAACACATTTTTAAAAAAGCAGCATTCTAATATCAAACAGCACTGTATAATATCAGTATTTTGTCATATTGTAAGAATGGAAACTTTCAGAGGGTATGTACAGGGGGGTTAGCAAGGTTCAATTTAATAAAATTTGACATTTTCCCCACATAGATGGACCATCTCCATATTTCTGGGGGGGTAAAACATGGAAAAGTCAAAATTCTTAAAATAACCCCCCCCCCCCCCCCCCCCCAACTGTAGGCCCTAAAAATACTTCCAGTCCATGATAAAACAGACTCGTTCCTCAAAAGCCGGATACATTCTTCATTTCAAAATAATGTGCTGCCAACCAACATATGCTTCGGTGAAAGCTCTTGTAATTAACCTCCAGAATCCCACATGAACTGATACGTTACTGTTCAAGGGTAAAAGGAAGAAGGGTGGTTAATTAAGTAAAAACAAAAATATCAGCCTCAATCATGCACTGGAAACGCGAGGGCTGTTTAATTTCACTGAGCTTCAAATCCATTTATAGCTGCATCAGTGAAGGAGAAGCAACGGTGCCTTTAATGTGAGAGAAATAAATGGAGCTTTAGGTCATATGGAGAGGTGAGAGAAGGGACATGTGATTTCGAAGAAAACGCAAACCGAAATGAACAAGTGCTGCTTAATTCCTAACAGTAAGATCCAGCTGTGCAGATGTCCTGTAGGGCTTCTAGTGCTAATGAAGGTCCAAACCTAATCATCTCAACATGCTACGGCGCTGGCTGTGTCCCTTGATGCTTGAATAAATCTGAATATAAATAAATAAATAAAAAAACTATGGCAACTGCCATGAAGGAAAACATTTATTCATTTTAATACTTATAAAATGTAATATCTCAAAAAATAAAGTTTAAAACGAACAAAGAGATGAGAAGGTGGGACAAACGGTGGTGACGAGTGATTGGTCGCAAGCACAAGTCGGGTGTTCCACTGAGTCAAGTGAATCTGTTTCCTGTACTCGTATAACAATGGCTGTGACGTGAGCTGGAGATCCGTATCAAGTTCAAGACGGTCACTAATGTGCACTGAAAATGCCGCTCTGCTTTTTTTTTTTAAAAGTCGCTAAAGGCCCCTCCTTGAACTGCCACCTTATTGTGGTGGAGGGGTTTGTGTGCTTGAATGATCCTAGGAGCTATGTTGTCGGGGGCATTATGCCCCTGTCAGGGTTTCCCAAGGCAGACAGGTCCTAGGTGACAGGCCAGACTAAGAGCAGTTCACCAAAACCCCTATGGAGAAAAATCCGAGGACCGTGACGTCGCCCGGGATGACGCAGCCGGGGCCCCACCCTGGAGCCAGGCCCGGGGTTGGGGCTCGTATGCGAGCGCTTGGTGGCCGGGCCTTTGCCCATGGGGCCCGGCCGGGCTCAGCCCGAAGAGGTGACGTGGGCCCGACCTCCTGTGGGTTCACCACCCACAGAGGTAGCAGTAGGGGACTGGTGCAATGTGGATTGGGTGGCAGTCGAAGGCAGGGGCCTCGACGACCTGATCCCCGGACACAGCGGCTGGCTGTTGGGACATGGAATGTCACTTCGCTGGGGGGGAAAGAGCCTGAGCTTGTGCGGGAGGTTGAGAGGTACCGGCTAGAGATAGTCGGGCTCACCTCCACGCACAGCTTGGGCTCTGGAACCCAGCTCCTCGAGAGGGGCTGGACTCTCCACTTCTCTGGAGTCGCCCGTGGTGAGCGGCGGCGGGCTGGTGTGGGCTTGCTTATAGCTCCCCAGCTCAGCCGCCATGTGTTGGAGTTTACCCCAGTGAACGAGAGGGTCGCCTCGCTGCGCCTTCGGATTGGGGAGAGGGCTCTTGCTGTTGTTTGTGCCTATGGCCCAAATAGCAGTATAGAGTATCCGGCCTTCTTGGAGTCCCTGGGAGAGGTACTGAGGAGTGCTCAGACTGGGGACTCCATTGTGTTACTGGGGGACTTCAATGCTCACGTGGGAGATGACAGTGACACCTGGAGGGGCGTGGTTGGGAGGAACGGCCTCCCCGATCTGAACCCGAGTGGTGTTTTGTTATTGGACTTCTGTGCTAGTCACGGTTTGTCCATAACGAACACCATGTTCGAGCATAGGGGTGTCCATAAGTGCACGTGGCACCAGGACACCTTAGGTCGGAGGTCAATGATAGACTTTGTAGTCGTTTCATCTGATCTCCGGCCCTATGTCTTGGACACTCGGGTGAAGAGAGGGGCTGAGCTGTCAACTGATCACCACCTGGTGGTGAGTTGGATCCGCTGGCAGAGGAGGAAGCTGGACAGACCTGGCAGGCCCAAACGTATGGTGAGGGTCTGCTGGGAACGTCTGGCCGAGCACTCTGTCGGGGAGGTCTTTAACTCCCACCTCCGGGAGAGCTTTTCCCAGCTTCCGAGGGAGGCGGGGGACATTGAGTCTGAGTGGACCATGTTCTCTACCTCCATTGTGGACGCAGCTGTTCGGAGCTGTGGCCGCAAGGTCTCCGGTGCCTGTCGTGGCGGCAATCCCCGAACCCGGTGGTGGACACCGGAAGTAAGGGATGCCGTCAAGCTGAAGAAGGAGTCCTATCGGGCCATGTTAACCTCCAGGACTCCCGAGGCAGCTGACGGGTATCGGCAGGCCAGGCGTGCTGCAGCTCGGGCAGTTGCGGAGGCAAAAACTCGGAACTGGGAGGAGTTCGGGGAGGCCATGGAGAAGGACTATCGGTCGGCCTCGAAGAAATTCTGGCAAACCGTCCGGCGCCTCAGGAGGGGGAAGCAGTACTCTGCCAACACTGTTTACAGTGCGGGTGGGGAGCTGTTGACCTCGACTGGGGACATTGTCGGGCGGTGGAAGGAATACTTTGAGGATCTCCTCAATCCCACCGTCATGTCTTCCACTGAGGAGACTGAGGCTGATGACTCAGAGGTGGACTCGTCCATTACCCAAGCCGAAGTCACTGAGGTGGTTTGCAAGCTCCTTGGTGGCAAGGCACCGGGGGTGGATGAGATCCGCCCTGAGTATCTCAAGTCTCTGGATGTTGTGGGGCTGTCTTGGTTGACACGCCTCTGCAACATCGCGTGGCGGTCAGGGACAGTGCCTCTGGAGTGGCAGACTGGGGTGGTGGTCCCTCTTTTTAAGAAAGGGGACCGGAGAGTGTGCCCCAATTATAGGGGAATCACACTTCTCAGCCTCCCAGGGAAGGTTTACTCCAGGGTACTGGAGAGGAGAATTCGACCAATAGTCGAACCTCGGATCCAGGAGGAACAATGCGGTTTTCGTCCTGGTCGCGGAACACTGGACCAGCTCTATACCCTTCATAGGGTGCTCGAGGGTTCATGGGAGTTTGCCCAACCAGTCCACATGTGCTTTGTGGATCTGGAGAAGGCATTCGACCGTGTCCCCCGTAGTATTCTGTGGGGGGTGCTTCGGGAGTATGGGGTTCGGGGCTCTTTGCTAAGGGCTGTCCGGTCCCTGTACGAACGGAGCAGGAGTCTGGTTCGCATTGCCGGCAGTAAGTCAGACCTGTTCCCAGTGCATGTTGGACTCCGGCAGGGCTGCCCTTTGTCACCGGTTCTGTTCATAATTTTTATGGACAGAATTTCTAGGCGCAGCCAGGGGCCAGAAGGAATCCTGTTTGGGAACCACAGGATTTCATCTCTGCTTTTTGCGGATGATGTTGTCCTGTTGGCTTCTTCAAACCAGGACCTTCAGCATGCACTGGGGCGGTTTGCAGTCGAGTGTGAAGCGGCTGGGATGAGAATCAGCACCTCCAAGTCCGAGGCCATGGTTCTCGACCGGAAAAGGGTGGCTTGCCCTCTCCAGGTTGGTGGAGAAGTTCTGCCTCAAGTGGAGGAGTTTAAGTATCTCGGGATCTTGTTCACGAGTGAGGGAAGGATGGAGCGTGAGATCGACAGGCGGATCGGTGCAGCCTCCGCAGTGATGCGGTCGCTTTACCGGTCCGTTGTGGTGAAGAAGGAGCTGAGCCAAAAGGCGAAGCTCTCAATTTACCGGTCGATCTACGTTCCGACTCTCACCTATGGTCATGAGCTTTGGGTAATGACCGAAAGGACAAGATCGCGGATACAAGCGGCCGAAATGAGTTTCCTTCGCAGGGTGGCTGGGCGCTCCCTTAGAGATAGGGTGAGAAGCACAATCACTCGGGAGGAGCTCGGAGTAGAGCCGCTGCTGCTCCACATCGAGAGGAATCAGCTGAGGTGGCTCGGGCATCTTTTTCGGATGCCTCCTGGACGCCTCCCTGGGGAGGTGTTCCAGGCATGTCCCCCCGGGAGGAGGCCCCGGGGAAGACCCAGGACACGCTGGAGGGACTATGTCTCTCGGCTGGCCTGGGAACGCCTCGGTGTTCTTCCCGAGGAGCTGGCCGAGGTGTCTGGGGAAAGGGAAGTTTGGGCTTCCCTGCTTAGACTGCTGCCTCCGCGACCCGGTCCCAGATAAAGCGGAAGAAGACGAGACGAGACGAGTCGCTAAAGGGGTGCGACAATATCCCCCGCTAAATCTAGCGACAAAGGCTGCATCCAAATACGCATACTTCCATACTATTAGTATGCAAAAAGCAGCATGTAGGGTGTCTGAATACTCAGCAGCTATTTAATAATAGGTGATCAGTAGCCAAATGATCTATATTATATCTAGTATGCAAACGTATTCTAAGAATAACCATAGAATAAAAATTCCCCTGGGAAAAATAGAAAGATGGCGGCTGTCTGAAGCAAAGCCGGTTGTTACAGTGGTGTGGAAATGCATCAGGAATTGCTGTTGCAGAAATGTACATTTTTTTTTTTTTTATTTCGCCGCAAAGGTGAGCATACGTCATCTGTGAACCTCCAGGTCAGACGGCAGATAAGATGGCAGTGGAGTCCATCTAAATTGCGTCCTTACTACTCGCTCACACTCATAGAACATACTAGAACGAACAGAGTTACGGCTGGGTAGTAGGTACTCAACCGTCATTAGTACATACTGAGAATTCAGACACAGCCAAAGTTTCTACGTTGGCAATACTGACTGGGCATTTGGCCCAAGGAATGGCTCCTGACATCAGACTTAACAAGCGGATGGCTACAATATGAACCATCTGAAAGAAATCGTGTCCCTTTTGTTAAAGTAAATGGGACTATCGTTTTATACTATTAAAACTAATTATTTTGATTAATATATTATTTGATACGTTTTAGCGCCCCCCCCCCCAAAAAAAAAAAAAAACCCTAGTAAAACTGCCTAGAATAAACTGTTACCCTCAAAGTATACATGCCCATAAATATGAGCATGTCTAGTTTCAAGAGGAGCTAACCATTTTTAGGCTTAATTACTTTTAAATTACAATTTATCCGATAACGCAGGGGTCGTCAACCAGTGGACTGAGAATCCAGCAAAGTATTTCAGCATATCAAAGTAAAAATAAAATAATGGGGACGGGGGACCCCAAAACCCCAACTTTGACTGTAGCTCAGTGTGTCTAATTTTCTAAATAAACCAACTCGGCTTCTGTAGCAGAGCCACAGTTGCGGATTATTTCATCGCATGCATTTATGTCAATTAGTTAGCTGTAGGCAGCTCACTGGACCATAGACCAGCTAAACCATTGGGTCAGAAAAAGGTGAATTTTCATAATTAAAAAAAGAAAATAATAATAAAATAAATTTATTTACAGACTCTGGTGTGATTTACAAACAATTTAAAGCTAGACTGCCTTTCAGATTTTTCAAGTGTAGGTCATAAAAAGAATTTTCCCTGACACCCAGTTGTTTTTGTTTAGTGGACTGAAAGCTACCGAATTCGAATCACAGACTTCCAATTTTATTAGGTTTTTTTTTTTAATTTAAAAAAAATGGAGCAATTAATGAATTTAGGGCCATGTGGGCCTAACTTCTCTATTTTTTTCCTACTTCACCATGACCCAATTCAAGATACGACGTCATGCATGACGTGGTGGGCTTTCCCCGTTCGCGCAAGGCATTGTGGGATACAAATTTGAAACGAGAGGAAAATGGAGGATGCGAATGAAACGTGAAAGACCGACTACGGTAACGGAAAGCAAGAAGAAAAGACGTTATGTTGTGAAGGAAAGGAAACGCAGGACCAAACTAATAAATATCGGCACTCAGCGAGCACCTCGGTGTGATCAGCTGTTCATTTAGCGACAGAATGATGGAACAGTCAGTGCACGCTCAAGGTAAACCTGTAGATGACAGTGATGCAACACTGGATGCCAGCTGCCTTAAAACCCAAAAAGAAGAAGAAAAAGAAGGTAGTAAACCTGCGCACGCGCAGACAGACTTCCTCTGTTTGCTTGACTGCACAAAGTGAGGGATTTCATGCATATTATTAAATAACTTCCCAGCTACAGAATGGCCTGGGTTTTTTTTTTTTTAAGGTATTACAGAAATAAACATGCATCACGATGACCAAATTTCAGAGGGAACTAATTTTCACAGATTTTATGAAACCGAAAGGCCGTCTAGCTTTCAAGATTAGTGCACAGAGAAGAATGTATTTCTTCACTCTGTGTCAAATTCAAAACAGATGTGCCTTATCCGAGTCTGTGGCACTGAAGGGCCACTATGAAAAAGATAACCACTTCAAAAATGGTTTTATAGCCATGATCTAATTGCTAATGTTTAAGCATTAAAAAGTAACTGCTGTCACCATTCACTCATTCATGTGAGTTGCATATCCAGATCTTTGTAAACATTTACAATTGTATGTAACTGGACTGTTAATTTTTTTTTTTTATTTGCGCACCTGTGCTACACAGCATCAAACTACAATTCACGAGTTATTTTAATTATTAATTACTCACGTGTGCATTGTGTGTCATTTAAGATGAGCCGGATCAAAAATATAGTTACTCCATTCTGGCCAAAAGAGGTGCCACTCACCCTTCAGGCAGCAGGTACTGATCAAGTACAGGTGGTGTTGAGGCAGGCAGCTTGCTGAGGGCCATAATGTGCTGGAAGGTGATGTCCGTCTGGGTACTGATGTCCATCAAATGGGCATCCTCTTCAGGTCCTGCAGGTTTGAGCCTCGGTGTTCTGCGCAACACCTGCACCATGATGGGCTCTTTGGCTGTGCGGAAAGCCTCTACCGCCTGCTCGTGAGTCGCGTTGGACAGGTCTTTGCCATTTACCTGGACACAGAGAGAAGAGAAAAGTCTGTCAGAGATAAACTGTTGCTTTGATGTGTACTGAAGGATGGAGTCAGTGTTGTAGTCGAGTCACTAAACCTCGGGTCCGAGTTCAGTCTCGAGTCCCCAGCGTTGATCAGAGTCGAGTCCGAGAACAAGACTCCAACCGTACCATTTGATGGTGGCTGTTTTAGCGCCAACAGTTTGTTCCTGAACATGACGTATGAACAGGTGAATGTGATTCTCTGTCAGGGAGTATGAAATAATTTATCAGAGATGGGTTTAAGTGCAGAAGGTGTTTATTAATACAAGCGAAGACTGGTAACAATTAGTAGTCTGGCTAACGCGACTTCAAAGCTCTGCGAGCATTTGGTCTGGCAAAGCTATTAAGCCCAACCGTTTCCCAAAGGCGTGATTGACCCGCCTCCCTGAAATGCCTCAGTTTGCTACTGGTCGAAGCCAGAAAAGGCTGTGACGAAGCTTAAACCAAATCACATCACTCTTTCCTCTGACGTATGTGATGCGACGGAAACTGCTTGAGTAACAGGAAGAAGATAAATACCTCCAGGGCTGCTCTTTGCTCCGTTTTCAATGAGAACTTCCCGTTGAATGCTTTCAATACAGCATTTACCGCTGTGTCAAAGGCTTGCCGCTGCTCCATGTTCATAATGTTTCTAGTGAATGAAGCGCTTCCGGCATAGATTCTGTAAACAATCTATGGCTTCCGGTCGCAGTTCTACTACGTCAGTGCCTTGAACACGCCTCTACCCAGGGCCGTTGGAGATGCTCAAAGTTGATTGGCTCCTGATTTTTCGGGAGCTTGGAAAAGCTATAGATAGCTTGCCTTGCCAGACTAAGTTTGCAACAGGTCCTCGTGTTGCGTCACACTTGGGATAGGCGGGCCCAGGCTAAACAATTAGGGTTGCACCGAATCCAAGATTCGGTTTCGGATTCGGCCGAATCTTGGCCTTTTTAAAGGGGTTCGGTTTCGGCTGAACCCTAGAGCGCCGACCGAACCGAATCCTACGTGCGGCGCACGTCGTCAATGTTTAGGAGAAGATAGCCTCCATTGTGCTTGCAGTCAAAATTGAAAATGGAAGCAGTGAGCTGAAAGTGTGTTGTGTGGCAGTACTTTCAAGTGAAAGAGGGAGATTCAAGTCGTGCAACATGCACACTTTGCAGTACAGAGTTGTCTCGTGGTGGGAAAGATGCTAAACAGTACACAACATCTCCGCTGTTAGAACATCTTCGCTCAAAGCATCCGACAGAGTATGAGATGTGCACGGCCGAATCTAACGTCAGTGAGGCTTCAGGTACCACAACCGCACAGTCACAGATAAAAAGTGGTCCTCAGACCACCATTACCAACGCTAGCTATAGAACTAGGTTGTTAATAAAATAGCCTATGTGGAGACATGTTCGAGTTTTTTGTGCTACACTTTGTTTAATGTATCTAATTAAGCCTACAGTTGTAAGTGCTTGAAATTGAAGTGAAATAGCCTATAATTTATGTTCCATGAGTGTAAGCATTAAACATGATCAAAATCCCCAGTAAGTTTTTTTTTTTCCTGAGGAAAACAGATTCAGCATTAAATATCACCTTTTTGTTTGAAAATTAAGTAGGCTTACATGTATGTAAGAGTTAAAATGTAAATGTGCTATGTTTTGCTGCATTCTATCTGCAGAGATTTTTTTTTTTTTTTACTTTTTGTTCAACAAAGATCACTTTAGCAATGGCTCACTGCTACTGACAGGCCTTATTCTTTTAGCAATGTCACTTTTTGCTCTTTTTCTTTGTTCTTTATAATGGACAGTACACTAAAGCCTACACACTGAATGACTAAGCTGAAAATTTCAGTGGTGTTCTCCAAGTGTGACTATCCAAATACAAAATAGTGGCAGAAGTTATTGCCTATGTTTTTACAGTTTAAAATACAATAATAAAATATTCCTTCTGGATAAAGTATCTCTATCTTACTATTAAGAAAAGGAAATGTGCAATGTTTTCCACTGCATTATAATGTACTAGCTAATGTTCGGAGTAGGACTCGGTATTCGGTTTCGGCCGAACCTTAAGCAGTGGATTTGGTATTCGGCAGAACCTTAAAAATCAGGATTCGGTACATCTCTAGTAACAATCCAGAACGGCAGGCAAAATCGTAAAACGGTGAAACAGGCAACAAAACAGGCTACGGTAGACTTGGCAGAATCAAAGACAAGAAACAGGAAATCAGGAAACCAAACAAGGAAATAAAGCTTGGTAACATGTCAGCAACGCAACTCAATACTTCACAAAGTGTTTTTTCATAGTTTTTAATATTGTCGCGCTGATTGCACCTTAATCCTGTGCAGGTGCAAGTCGTTTACGGCATGCACGCACGCTATCCGGATTGCGCCCGAGAGTTTATGTGATGCACGCACCAAGGTGGACGGGTGGGACACTTTTGCACAAAATTAGTACAAAATGTAGATATAAAATATATCTTATGCCTAATTATTATGGCATGTTACAAAAAAATAAAGAAAAAATCCGAGTCCTCGCCTCCATTTCATGAGTCCAAATGCAGTTACTGCACAAGTCCGAGTCATCAGTGCTCAAGTCCAAGTTGAGTCAGGAGTCCTTAAAATTAAGACATGAGTCAGCCTCGAGACGGAGTCCTGGACTCCAGTACTACAAGCCTGGATTGAGTTGAAGGGATGTAGTTGGAAGACAGACAACATAAGACAGTATGGATTTTTATTAAAATTAAAAATACCCCCCCCACACACAATTTACTAGTGCATTTCAAAAAATTAGAATATTGTGGAAAAAAGTCCAATATTTTCCATCAGTTATTTAAGAAAGTGAAAATGTTATATATTATAGACTCATTATACATAAACTAAAATGTTTCAAGCATTTTTCTATTTTAATTTTAATCAGTATGGCATACAGTACAAAAACAAAAAAGCCCATCTCAAAATATTAGAATATTTAATTTCGAGTTTGAGTAAAACAGTATGAACACAGTGTATCTCTCGGTCTAGTTCAGTGCACACAACCACAATCATGGGGAAGACTGCTGACTTGACTGTTGTCCAGAAGATGATCACTGATGGCCTCCACAAGGAGGGTAAGCCACAAAAGGTCATTGCTGAAAAGGGCGACTGCAAAAGGTGCACAAGCAACAGGGATGGCTGCAGTCTTGAGAGGATTGTCAAGAAAAGTTGATTCAAGAACTTGGGAGAGCTTCACAAGGAGTGGACTGAGGCTGGTGTCAGTGTATCAAGACCCATCACGAACAGACATCTTCAAGAAAGGGGATACAACTTTCGCATTCCTAATATCAAGCTACTCCTGAGCCAGGGACAATGTCAGAAGTGTCTTATCTGGGCTAAGGAGAGAAAGAAATGGACTGTTGCTCAGTGGTCCAAAGTCCTCTTTTCAGATGAAAGTACACTTTGCATTTAATTTGGAAATCACGGTTCTAGAGTCTGGAGGAAGAGTGGAGAGGCACAGAATCCAAGGTGTTTGAAGCCCAGTGTGAAGTTTCCACAGTCTGTGATGATTTGGGGTGCCATGTCATCTGCTGGTGTTGGTCCACTGTATTTTATCAAGTCCAAAGTCAACACAGCCATCTACCAGGAGATTTCAGAGCACTTCATGCTTCCATCTGCTGACGAGCTTTTTGGAGATGCTGATTTCCTTTTCCAGCAGGACTTAGCACCTACCCAGAGTGCCAAAACTACTACCAAATGGTTTGCTGACCATGAGATTACTGTGTTTGATTGGCCAGCCAACTTGCCTGACCTGAACCCCATAGAGAATCTATGGGGTATTGTCAAGAGGAAGATGAGAAACACCCGACCCAAAAATACAGATACGCTGAAGGCCACTATCAAAGCAACCTGGGCTTCAATAACACCTCAGCAGTGCCACAGACTGATCACCTCCATGCCACACCGCATTGATACAGTAATTCATGGTAAAGGAGCCCCAACCAAGTATTGAGTGTATAAATGAATATACTTTTCAGAAGTTGGACATTTCTGTATTGTAAATCCTTTTTTTGATTGATCTTAGGGAATATTCTAATAATTTGAGATACTGGATTTCTGATTTTCATGAGCTATAAGCCATAATCATCAAAATTAAAACAAAAAAGGCTTTAAATATTTCACTTTACATGTAATAAATATAGAATCTATGAAAGTTTACCTTTTTGAATTAAATTATGAAAAAAAAGGAACTTTTTCATGGTATTCTAATGTTTTGAGATGCACTAGTACATTCAAATGCTGCCCCAACTCATGATCATTATCATAATATTAAAAAGTGTGTCTTTTCCCTCCAGGCTGATAAGGTTAACGTTCACACATGGAGAGTGGATTTGTTAGTAGACTGCTCGCTCAACAGGGCCTATCCCTCTTCTAGAATTCCTTCTGAAACACAGCTGCCTTCTTTCTACCTCAGCAGGCTTTTCTCTCTCCATCAGTCATGCTTCAAAAGCAGCCCAAGAGCAGGGATGCAAAAAAAGAAACATCCCTGGACAATCCATACAACAGCAACAAACACTCGGTTCGTAGAGTGTTGGCATAGAATGTGTGCGCACAGAATGACTGGTTTGATCAGTTTCCCCCTAACCGTGGATGAATAGTAATAATTTCACGTTGCTTCTTTTCAGGGTCAGAGGCAAATGCTGCATAATGGAAAAGTTAATTAGAACGAGCCCCTTCTTAATTAACCGGGGCTCTTAGGGAAGCCAGATTGTGGGGAATGGAGCGGGGGTACATCGTTAAACGGATTTCTTTCGCTGAGCAATTTTAGGGCCAGTGAAATATGGCGCCACCCTGGGAGATTAAGGGAGCGTAATATGTTAACCTGAGGAGATTAATATGCGCAACAAGCCAATAGTGGGGCGGAGAGAGTTAATTACAAAAAGTAGGACATGCAAAAAAACATTTTTTAAATTTGAATTCTTGTCAGTGGGTTGCCTAAATGACTAATTAACCAGTTGGAAACCATAAGAGTCTGATGCATTTCTTAAGGATATCTGGAAACAAACCGGTAGGCCTATTTTGTCAATTAATTAAATAACTTTAAACTGTATAAGGCTGCTGGGCCATAGAAGGTTCACGCTGCACGCTAGTAAAGAAAAGTGGACAAACGTAGCATGACTTGCTCTGGGCCATAGAACGGCGTTCACGTTGCACGCTGCACACTTCACGCGTGAAGCGTGAAATGAACATGCACACTTTTTTCTAGGCGTGAAGACGGAAATTCCAGTCAATGCATGCGGTCACCGCCGCGCCAGCCAATCAGAACGGGTCTAGGGAGATAACGCTATGCTTTCAGGGGAAAACTTCAGAAAAAATATAATTGAATGGTATAATTGAAAAATAGTTCTTCATCGGGATTGTCAAGCAGATTATAGAATGTTCGGTGAAATTCACCACGGGTTTCTCTCAGAAGGAAGTGTTCTCGGCTCCAAATTCTGTTCCTTTTTCTCTTCCTCTGTCTCAGTAAAAGCAGAATGAGGCAATCGTCGTCATCCGAAGAGTCCATATTGTTGGTTACTCGGTCAAAGTAGAACAGACGCAACACGTGAACATCCAAGCATGAAGTTTAATGGCCCAGGGTCCGGTTCTTCACGTGAACGTGTAGCGTGCAGCGTGAACCTTCTATGGCCCAGCAGCCTAAGAAACCTCATCTTTTGGCTGTTCCCATTAGGGGTCACCACAGCAGAAAATGTCCCTCCGTCTCCTCCTGTTCTCCGTATCTTTTCCTGTAGCACTAACCGTCCTCATGCCCTCCTTCACCACATCCATAAATCTTATCTTTGGTCTTCCTCTTTTCCTCAAATACCCTGGATCTCTCCTTTGTACGTGTCCAAACCAGCTCAATCTTGCCTCTCACTTTGTCTTCAAGTCGTCCTACATTTTCTGTCCCTCTATTATTCTCGTTTCTCATCCTGTCCAGCTTCATCACTCCCAGTGAAAACCTCAGCATCTTCAACTCTGCTACCTCCAGTTCAGCCTCCTGTCTTTTTTGTCAGTGCCACTGTATCAGAAAACAACAACAACAACAACAACAACAAAAAAAACACCCCGGTTTAACAGCCCAAGTCTTATAGAAGCAATTTGAAAAGGGCAATGCTAGTAAGGCTATAAAAGTATTATTTAGAGAGATAACATACAGTGCCCTCCACAATTATTGGCACCCCTCTTTAAGATATGTTCTTAGGCTTCTAATAAATTCATTTATTTTTTAAATATAGGACAACAATGCAAAAAAAGAGAAAAATCCAACCTTTAATTCAAGTGCATTTATTCAGTGGGGAAAAAAAAATCCCACATTAAGAAAATTCTTTTACATGAAATCATGTGTGCCACAATTATTGGCACCCCAATGTTAATACTTTGTACACCCCCCTTTTGCCAACAAGACAGCACTTAATCTTCTCCTATAACATTTCACAAGATGGGAGAATACAGAGAGGGGGATCTTCAACCATTCCTCTTTGCACAATCTCTCTAAATCGTCCTGGGTCCTCTCCTATGCACTCTTCTCTTCAGCTCACCCCACAGGTTTTCAATTGGGTTGAGGTCTGGGGACTGAGATGGCCATGGGAGGAGCTTGATTTTGTGTCTGGTGAACCATTTTTGTGTAGATTTGGCCACATGTTTAGGGTCATTATCTTGCTGAAAGACCCAGTGACGACCCATCTTCAGCTTTCGGGCAGAGGCCACCAGATTTTGATTTAAAATGTCCTGGTATTTCAAAGAGTTCATAATGCCACGCACCCTAACAAGGTTCCCGGGGCCTTTGGAAGAGAAACAGGCCCACAGCATCACCAATCCTCCCCCATACTTCACAGTGGGCATGAGGTGCTTTTCCGCATACTCATCTTTTGTGATGTATTAGTGTTTGTTGCCAAAAAGCTCTATCTTGGTCTCATCTGACCAAAGCACACGGTCCCAGTTGAAATCCCAGTACCGCTTAGCGAACTCCAGACTTTTACGTTTATGCTTGTAAGTGAAAAAAAAAGGCTTTCCATGCATGCCGCCCAAACAGCTTGTTGGCATGTAGATAGCACCTGATGGTTGTTATGGAGACTTTGTGACCCCAAGATGCTACTCTAATGCAATTTTCTAACAGTGAACTTTGGAGAACTTTTTATTTCTCTTACCATCCTCCTCACTGTGTGTGGTGGCAAGATAAACTTACATCCTCGTCCAGGCTTGTTTGCCACTGTTCCAGTTGTTTTAAACTTCTTGATTCCTCTGACTGTAGATATGGGCAGGTGTAGGCGAGTGGCTATTTTCTTGTAGCCATTGCCTGACTTATAAAGGTCGACACACATCTGCCTTAGTTGGTGTGTTCTGTTGTCTTTCCCATGTTGAAGAGTGGATAAGAGAAATAGGCCTCTGTGTCACATCATACTTATACCCCAGGGAAACAGGATGTGATGAATTACTAAAAGGTTCCTAGATACTCTGATCAACTTTATAAACTACAGTAGAAATGACAGAAATGCTTCAATTACATTTACTTTCTAGAAATTATGGGTGCCAATAATTGTGGAACAGGTGATTTTATGAATATTTCTTAGTCAGGGATTTTTTTATTTATTTATTTTTAATTCACTTGAGTTAAGGGTTACATTTTTCTACAATTTTCAGTGTGAGATTATGCTTCTGCAATAAAAACTGAATTTAAGGCTTTTAACATATCTTAACCGGGGTGCCAATAATTGTGGAGGGCGCTGTATTTATCCATTTATTTAAACTAAAGAACAGCTATGAATTATGAGGTTACAAGAGCTGTATACGCTTACTATTGGTTGCAGCTTGATCGGACTGATATTGGTGCATTAACCTGAGAAGTAGCACTCCGTGAACTTGGTATTTCATAGAAGCAATATCCACCAGGCTAATTTTGTTGAACTTTGATAAATTCTGAATCTGCACCGCAGAACATAAGCCACAGTCTACAGTGACCTTATATAATGGAAACTAAGGTGTTTCAAAAAAATGTGATCTTTCACAAATCTCAAACTTTGCCAATTCTCGTTCAACTGACCTCAAATTTTAACAGCGTGTGTGGAAACAGGTCAAAATTTTATGTTTAACGTTTATCTTTTTAGGTACAGAAATGCCACTCACTGGAAAAGAAAAGGCGTTGTGTGTGTTAGAGTACGCTCGAACAAGACTGTGCGGCATGCTTTCAGGAGAGAATTCTCTAAAAATGCACCGACTGCAATGTGAATTTGGATACGGCGCAAAAAGTTCAAAGAGGAAGGCTGTCTGCGTGTGTGTTGGTGTCTCAGGCGGCGTGCATATTGAAAATTTGTGAAATCGCTCATGGAAATCTACATACCTTTGAATTTCTTATTCAAATTTTGAGGAATAAATCTTATATTGCTCAGCATTATTATATTGCTCAGCATTGAGTCGTTGAGGGGACAGTGGAGAGGGCGAATGAGTTGAATGACTTTTTCAATTGGTTCAACCAGCCCACGTCCCCCCCACCCTCTCCCTCACGGCAGCCATCTCTCCTTCTTCCCTCAACACACCTCTCCCCCAGTCATCACAGCAGCCCCCTCCTCCCCCTCCTCAACACAGACTCCTCCATGCATTACTGCAGACCAGGTCAGAGGTCAACTGAGGAAGCTTCACCCCAGGAAAGCAGCAGGCCCGGACAAGGTGTGTCCCAGACTACTGAAGACCTGCGCTGCTGAACTGGGTGAACCACTCCAACGCATCTTCAACCTCAGCCTGCAGCTGGGGAGTGCGCCAACCCTCTGGAAGACATCATGTATCGTTCCAGTTCCCAAAAAGAATCGGCCCAGCGAGCTGAATGCCACCGGTCGGAAGTCACTCACTTCACATCTGATGAAGATGTTGGAGCAGCTCTTCCTCAGCCTCCTCAAACCCCAGGTACAACATGCCCAGGACTGTCTGCAGTTTGCGTACCGGGCAGGTGTCGGTGTGGAAGACACCATCCTCTACCTGCTACACCGAGCCCACTCGCATCTGGATAAAGGAAATGGCACAGTGAGGATCCTCTTCTTGGACTTCTCAAGTGCCTTCAACACCATCCAGCCCCTCCTGCTTCAGGACAAACTGAACAGGATGCGAGTGGACCCCTGCCTGGTCACCTGGATCTCTAGCTACCTCACGGACAGGCCGCAGTACATCAGGCTGAAGGACATCATGTCTGACACTGTAATTAGCAGCACCGGAGCACCCCAGGGCACGGTGCTGGCCCCTCTTCTCTTCACCCTGTACACCGCAGACTTCTACTACAACTCAGAGTAACAACTCACATTCAGAAGTTTGCCGATGACACAGCCATCATTGGGTGTATCAGTGACGACAGAGAAGAGGAGTATAGGAGCCTGGTGAGGGACTTTGCTGTGTGGTGCAACAGGAACCATCTGCAGCTCAACACCTCGAAGACCAAGGAGCTGGTCGTTGACTTTGGGAGGTCCAGACCAAGGTCACGACCAGTTCTGGTCGAGGTGGAGGCTGTGGATTCCTACAAGTACCTCGGGCTGTGGCTGGACAGCAAGCTGGACTGGACTTTGCAACACCAAACACTTATACAGGAAGGGACAGAGCAGGCTATACTTCATTAGGAGGCTGCGGTCCTTTAACATCTACAGGAAACGCCTGTGGATGTTCTATCAGTCTGTGGTCGCCAGTGTCCTGTTTTACACCGTGGTGTGCTGGGGGGCAGCGCATCCAAGAAGGACACATCCAGGCTGGACAAACTGATCAGGCGGGCTGGCTCTGTGGTCAGCATGAAGCTGGACTCTCTGGTGACGGTGGCAGAGAAGAGATCTATGGACAAACTATTGAACATCATGGACGATGCCAGTCACCCTCTGCACACCGTCATCAGCAACCAGAGGAGCCTGTTCAGTGACGGAATGCTCCTTCCCAAGTGCAGGACGAACAGACTTAAAGACTCCTTTGTCCCTCACGCCATCACACTGTACAACTCCTCTCTAGGGGGAGGAGGGGTAACAGGAGGACAGAGGATGGGAAGGAGCAGTAGCCTAGCCCAACAATAAGCAATACCAGACAATGTGCAATATAATGTGCAATATAAAGTGCAATATCTCTCCTGCCACCCCCCTTTCCCCCCTCCTTCCCCATATCTTATTCTTTTTATATTTGTACATGTAAATAATTTATTTTAATTTATCTAGAAGTTTTCTCTATTTATTTTCTCTGTCTGTAATGATGCTGCTGGAATCTTAATTTCCCTGAGGGAACCCACCCAAAGGCATCAATCAAGTTTTATCTAATCTAATCTAATTAAGCCTGTTCAGTTTCATTATCCTGGACTATATCGTTTCTGGGATATTTACATCTCAAATATCACATTTTTTGAAAAACACCCTGTATTTCAGGCTACTTGTCAGCCCAGACCCAGGAAAAATGCACATTTTTGGGTTGTGGCTTTCTACAAGCTGAAAGAGTACCATTATGGTGCTAAGGAGCCAGCGGCTATTTTAGCGCTACTGCTAATGTACTAATAAACCCAGGGTCAGCTGTCTCTCATCACAGCACTGACAGAGCTCTTCCGTCAGTGCTTCACCATCCACAGCAATCCCAGTATGTTCATTTGTGATTCTTGGAGACAGTTTCGATAGAATCTGCGCCTGGGGAATTTATACATCCACGCGTGCGCGCGCACACACACACACACACACACAGCTGAGCAAAGCACAAATGCACATTCCAGGGATGATGAAACTGTTGTCAATTAATGTGAAACTGACAAACAAACCATTTCTGTAATTTACCTTGACATGAATATAATAGGGTGGTATTCAGTGTTTGAGTGCACAACAGGTTTTGATGAGTATAAACACACGTTTCATTTGATACCTGTCAAAGATTCCTGCATGAAAGCCACATAACCAAACCCTCTCTTAAAAGTAGCCAAAAACTGTCCAGTGCAAATCATTAAAAATGAGTTGTATCCTTGACCTTGCCTGCATAAAACTCTAAGATGTCTAGAGACATCACCACAGTGATGAGGATGTGTGACTGCCAAAGAGACAGTGAAGAGGAAACTCACTCAGGTAAGTGGGCGGCACGGTGGTGTAGTGCAGGGCTTTTCAAAGTGTGGGGCGCGCCCCCCCTGGGGGGGCGCCAGAGTTCTTCAGGGGGGGCGCAATGTGAGAGACAAAATGGATCGATTTTTAGTACCTAAAGCTACAGTGAGTGAGGAGACAAAGTCTGGGCCAAGCAAAAAAACAGAGCCTCCAGGATGTTGCGATTTGCAACTTCAGCGCAAATTCAACCAATCCCCGCGAATTCAGGGCGGTGTTGCAATTATATCCAATCACCGCAACTTTCCCGCAAATTTGACCAATCGTTGGCGTCGTCTTGAGGTGACGTCGACAAACTACCTTCCGCCTTACTTCCGTGTGTTCAAGAGAAGCAGCATGTGCGCAGTGTTGCCAGATTGGACGATTTCAAGTGCATTTTGGCAGGTTTTGAACATATTTTGGACTGGAAAATGTCAGCAGTATCTGGCAACACTGAAAGTCTGTTATGTTTACAGTGAAGGACTGTGTGCACTTTATTTTTTTACTTAATACAAGAAATTAATGGATGCCAACATTTTTGCCAAAATGGTATTTTATTTTCCATTGTTTAGGCAGCTTCAGCATCATACTGTGAGATTCTGTTCAAATTGTTTTTTTCTTCTCTGAAGCCTGAGCCATTTATTTAATTAGTTTATAATTATTGTTTAATTTAGTCTTCAGGAGAGACTGCCTGCACACAGCACTAGTATTAATAGTTTTTTTTTTTTCTTACATGAAAGCTGAGGCATTTATATTATATTTTAAGGTAACTTCATGTTGTGCTGTGAGGTTCTCTGCACTTTAACTTTTGAACCAACAGGAGCATTTGGATAAGTAAAGCCTATTTTTCTGCATTTTTGTAGTCCTGGTAATCTTTTATATTGGTAAAGTTGTTTATAGGACCATTTCTCTTTGTTTTTTTTAATCAACAGTTTTCAGTAATAACTTAATATTTAACATATCACTCAATTTTAATCACAAAAAGAGAAAATCGCAACAATTTCTCACAACTTTCACTTCCTCCCGCAATGTAATCGCAACAAAAACCTAAAAAACACCGCAACTTTCATCGCAATTTTTTTTGAAAACCCCCCGCAACATCAGACATTTTAGCCCGCAGCAATCACAAAAAAGGCCGGCGTAATCCTGGGGGACTGGAAAAAGAAGGAAGTATGAGCACGATTATTTAAAGTTTGGATTTTCATGGACTGGATCTGAAGATGCTCCACTGCCACAGTGTCTGCCAAGAGGTGCTAGCTAACGATGCTATGAGATGTTTAAAATGTGTAAAACAAGATGTTTTAAAAAGCACAGATGTTTAAAATGTGAAAAAGAAAAAAATGTGTACAACAACCATTTTTTAAAAATACGAATGGAACATTAAGTATAGCAACAACAAAAATTGTAAGGGGGGCGCTGTTGTTTATTTGCTCTCCGAGGGGGGGCTGACTCTCCCACACTTTGAAAACCCCTCGTGTAGTGGTTAGCACAGTCGCCTCACGGCAAGAAGGTTCTGGGTTCGAGCCCAGTGGCCGGTGGGGGCCTTTTTGTGCGGAGTTTGCATGTTCTCCCCGTGTCTGCGTGGGTTTCCTCTGGGTGCTCCGGTTTCCCCCACAGTCTAAAGACATGCAGGTTAGGTTAAGGTGGGGCGGCCTTGGGCTGAAGTGCCCTTGAGCAAGGTACCGAACCCCTGACTGCTCCCCGGGCGCTCTAGTGTGGCTGCCCACTGCTCTGGGTGTGTGTGTTCACTACTTCAGATGGGTTAAATGCAGAGGATGAATTTCACTGTGCTTGAAGTGCGCATGTGACAAAAGGTTTCTTCTTCTTATGTGGTCACTTATAACCAGAAAGGATCGACTCAAAATCCTATCTTGAAGGCAAACTGGACCATCTGAACTGAGCACCGATGCCAAATTATGAAAATGTCAGAAGTCAGAAAAGACCGTTTTAAAATAAGTAACAACCATCGGAGCAATTCGCGAAATTAATCATGTTTAAAAAGTCCATAATAAACCACTTGAAACGTTAGGGCTAGGGTAAAGTTAAAACAATAAGCTCCAGGCGTTTCAATGTGATCCAACACAAATAACTAAAATATTCTACTCATGAAGACCGACTCTCATTCATTCTTTCAGAATTACTCTGTACGTTTCCTGTCTCCTTCCATCTACTTTTCAATGTCTTCCTTTGTGCTTTTATTCCATCCAAGACTTGTGCTTTTTCAGAGTTAAAAGAAAAAAAACACCACCACACTCCTCTCGCTGTGCTCAGCTCCCTGCAAGACCTCCCTAGGAATCTCTTTCCTCTCTAGAACCCATGACCTCGGAGACAAAGCACTGGCCATGCAGCCTTCGCTCTCCAGCCACCATCCTCCCTTATCCAGCTCCCCACAAGGGAACACGCTCTACCAGAACCCCATTCAACAATCCCACCTTTGACACAGCCTACAATAGCTGGGAGCTGAAGCCTCTCGTCACTAGCAACTCTGCGAACCAGTGCTCTTCACCCTGCTGAACTACAGAGATGGTCACCCCTGGAGGACATCAGTAATGACGCTGCTGCTCAAATAGCCTTTCATTAACTCAAAGCCAGTGAACAGGGATGCTTCACTGACGAACTGCTCAAAATTGGTTATGGAATGACCTTTTTACAGCTTGACGTTCTGCTCGAGCTTACATGTCTTAGGCTATTAATGCCTTAGAGGATTTTAATGTTAAAATCAGGCAGCTGGGTAAATGTTAATATTCAGCCGAGTCCTTGGTAATGGCACGAGGCCACAGCCCGCACTCTTTGGCAGGAATAATAATGAGCAATAATAATAAGCAATAATAATGAGCAATAAAAACACTGCTTTGCACTGGATGAACAGTCACACTGAATCAGCAGTGTTATTCTTCATGCCACAATGTGTTTCGAGGAACTAGTATGAGCAATAGGCTGTAAGTATTGATCAGTGCAGTGATTCATTCTGCACATGCTGTGATTCAAGCTAGTCCTTGGGAAAACGTGGCAGTATGTCAGCTCCTCTTAGCTGAGGTTTTAACAGACAGGCTTTTCTAATCTGCTATGCTTCCTAATTGGATTCTTCAAGATTGTTGATCCATAAGGGGAGAAGAGAAGGGAAAGACGATTGCGGTATGGACACAAGTCGGAGCTGGACAATTCGGTAAGAGCCTGGAGAAATGGATTGGCAAAGATTCTCTTTATAGGGGAGGTCTGTCTATAATCTTCCTTTTCTTAAAATGTTTAGCAGTCTGGTCACAAGAATCAACGCAGCAGAACTGGTGTTGGTGTTTCGCTCCTTTTAGAGTCGTCATGGGAAGCCTAATGGTGGCTAGGTTCTTTGCTTCTTTGGATGGCATGAGACCAAGCAACTTTTCTTCTCCAATGGCATGCATTGTTGATGTGGATTAGGCAGCAAAGACAGACCGCTTGTGATGGGCATAAGCTGCTTGGAAAAATACAGCATTATTTATTTCCACTTAATCGTGTTTAAGCATGAGACATTGCATTTTCTAGACGGGAACGCTTAAAGGAAAACGGTCACTTCCTTCAAGTTCTCCAAGGCCTTTCTGGACAGCTTAATAAGCACTGCTTCAGGTGTTTATGGAGAACAAACTTTCCCACGCTCCGACGAGAGAAATTAGTCCACGATGTAAAAATTCAGAGTGGAACTGCTGCAACATTTATGAATGGGAATTGACCAAGGAGCATTGATCATTTTCAATAATCTCTGATCCATAACTCCTTGGACTGGTTGGTTGAAAGTGGTTTAATCCACATCATTTGGTTCATCTCCCTTTCACAGAGTCTCAGGTGTCCGAGAGGCCAGAGGTTTCCTCGGAGTGAATATTTTGTTCAAGCTGCTACAAGCTAATGAGAAACATGAGCGTTGAACTGAACAATATTGTACGAAATTGAGTTACACAGTAGCAATTCAGCATCTCAATGCAGCCTGAAGGAAAGATAAAAAGCCATGTTTGTCAGTCTCATAGTCTTGTAAGTAAAATCAGTGGGACTGCGGTTCAGGGGAAAGCGAGAATGGAGTTATTTTGCCAGCAATGATGAGAAAAGGCCAGAAGCCTGCACCTACATCACCCTACATTAGAGGTAGCTTCTCATTCTGCTAGTGTGATGAATGGCCCTTAACTACAAAAGGGTAGACTCGATCTCAACATAACAGAGAGGAGAACTTGCCGTTACCCAAATCTGCATTTACTTTAGTAATCAACAAATGGACAAGCAAACATTCATGTCCAATGTTTGTGACAAATTTGTACACTATATGGCCAATGGTTTGTGGACACATGATGCACCCATATGTGGACCTTCCCCAAACTAGCTGCATTACAATTTCCCTTCAGTGGAGCCAAGAAGTCAAGCCAAGTTTATTTGTATAGCACTTTTAACAATAAACGTTGTCGCAAAGCAGCTTTACAGAATTTGAACGACTTAAAACATGAGCTAATTTTATCCCTAACCTATCCCCAATGAGCACGCCTGTGGCGACGGTGGCAAGGAAAAACTCCCTCAGACAACATGAGGAACACTGCAAAAAATGGCCTTTCAAAAATAAGAAATAAAAGATTAAAACAAAGCATATTTGCTTGAATCAGGTGAAAAAAATCTGCCAGTGGAACTAGTCAAATTTGACTCGCTAAGATTTCTTAAAGTAAGATGAAAACTCTAACCTGTTTTTAGATGAAATAATTCCAAAATAAGATTGGGGAACTTATCATGAGAGATCTGATTAACTCAAAATAATCAAAATAGTTCTTATAACAAGATCGCACTTCTTACATTTAGCCATTCAAGTCATTTTTATTTATTTCATTTTAAGGGTATTTCACTTAAATTCATGACAAAGTCTTAGCAGGAAAAACTGAATTTCAGATAAATATACTAATATTAGGATTGTTAAATTCTACAACTAAGCATTGCTAGCTTAAAAGATTCTCCTTTTGTGGCCTGTAATTAGTAAAATACTCTAGATATGAGACCAGAGACTATCTTGAATCAAGTTGACGACACGTGTAGCATTGCAACAAGTTTATTTTTTCCCCATTTCAACATTCAAACATCTCTTAAGATTCCACTTCCCCAGGACCTCAGGCACCAAAAAAACAAACAAACCAATAATAAAAAAAGTCTACGCATTTTGACTTACAGTGCTTACACAACGCCAAAGCAACAGTGCATTTTGGGGGCACTGACTATTCATGTGTACGAGGGGTTTACAAGATCAGGCACAAAAAAAAAAACAAACAAAAAAAACAACCAACCAAAAAAAAAAAAAAAACCAACCAACCCCCCCCAAAAAAAACAAACAAACAAAAAAAAAAACCCCACAACACTTAACTCACAGCATTCCAAAAAGCCCTCACTAAAACGCCCTCCACTCACTCATAGCCTTTTTGAAGGCACTTGTCTGGTCTAGAGTCTGTACAGCATCTAGAACAGACCTGGGCATTTTACGGCCCGTGGGCCACATCCGGCCCTTTGGTTCATTCTGACCGGCCCGCGTAAGGTTAATTAGAAATTACAAAATAAACATTTTCTAATTTTACCTCATGCATGGACTGAATATGCATTGCTTTTATTTTGAAGTTGTTCAACAAAAACGCAATGCGCGCGACATGAACATGACATGAAATCCCACGAAACCTAATCCCGCGATGACTACTTCCGTAATTTGTCCAGACCAACCACAAACTTGTACGTCATCCTTCAAACGGTCCAGCCAATCATATAGTGTGACGTCACCAGCAGGCGCCGGAGCCCGAGCTGATCTGTAGATCTGATTCCTACACCGAATCGACTGATGATCATCTGTCAGCTGTGCTTCGCATCTCCACCTCAGACATTCAACCTGACTCTGATGCACTCGTTAAAGACCAACAGAGACTAGAGTTCTCTCACTGAACAAATAAAAAACTGAAAAACACCAAATGAGGTGATTAGACTACAAATGTGGACGACATTATTATAATATGATGTATCTTGCTTGATATTTGGAGTAGAAAGACAATATTGTGATGTCTTTATTGTGTTTTGGGGTGAATGTGACTGAAAAAAAAAGTACAAACGTTCACATTTTGTTAACCATTGTTTTGGGAAATTTGACTGAATAAATGACATTTTTTGTAGGGCAACCTCGTTTTTTCCATACTCTTACCAGTCTTAGCAGCTTGTAAAAACAATGTTATTTATTGCTTTATATAAAAGAAATACACTTAATATTATGCAGAATTTAGTTCAGCCTTTTGGTCCGGCCCTCCACAAAATTTTCTGTTTCTCATATGGCCCCATGGAAAAAAATAATTGCCCAGCCCTGTTCTAGAAGGAGCTCACTCTGACTGACTGAGAAAACAGTCGCAGTAAACGTAGGATCTGTAAGGTGGAGTTGAATTGTAATGAAAGATTCAAAGATTTCAGTAAAGTTCATTTATTCCCAAAACAAGCATACTTTGTTTTTCTTGAAACAAGATGAACCGCATTTGACAAATGTCCAAAATGTACTTACTTACTGTACGTACGTACTTGTTTGTTTAAAAAAACAAACAAACTTGTTTTATTTTCAAAGGTGCTCCAAATAAGACTTTTTCAAGACATTTTGTCTATACAAGATTTTCAAGATGGACTGTCTAAAAACTAGCCTTTCTAGCTAAATGAGGTTTTGCTTGTTGGGTAATTATGTCTTATAATAAGGGTGACTAGATGTTTTGACTTGAAAATAGACAAACTTCCTAAGATTTTTATTTTTTGCAGTGAAGAAACCTCGAGAGGAACCAGACTCAAAAGGGAACCCATCTTCATTTGGGCAACAACAGACAACATGACTATAACATTAACAGTTTTAACATGGTCAGTTTCGTTGATGTTATAAACTCTTCACTGATGGAAACTTGAGTGCAAAACTGTTCATGACAACTGCAGTCCTAAAGTTAGCAAGTCAACTGCAGTCCTCAGCCATAAAAGCATTACTGCAAGCGTCCAGAGCGTCTTCCAAGTGTGACTAGAAGCCCAAACGTGTCCCTGTGCACAAAACAAGGTCCATGAAAACATGGTTTGCCAAGGCTGAAGTGGAAGAACTCAAGTGGCCTGCACAGAGCCCCGACCTCAACCCCACTGAGCACCTTTGTGTTGGATGAACTGGAATGCAGACTGCGCCCGAGGACTTCTCACCTGACATCAGTGCCTGACCTCACCAACACTCGTGTCTGAATGAGAAAATCCCCACAGCCATGCTCCAAACTCTCTTAAAAAAAAAAAGCCTTCCCAGAAGAGTGGAGGTTATCATAGACCCCTTGCACGTGATGTTACGCATCATGTGATAATTTCACCTGGGGGACAGAGACGCGTCTTTCCTGAAAGCAAGGCTTAACTGGTCAACAACTATAACTGGTAAACAAGTATACAGGGATGAGAATGGGACATTTAAAAAAAAAAAAAAAACTCTGAAATGTCTGCCAACTTTCCCATATACATATATACACACACACACACACACACACACACACACACATTTTATATATATATATACACACACACATATATATATACACATATACACACACACACAAAATATATATATATATATATATATATATATATATATATATATATATATATATGTGTGTGTGTGTGTGTGTGTGTGTGTGTGTGTGTGTGTATGTATATATATATATATATATATATATATATATATATATATATATATATATATATATATATGAGAATGTTTTCAAATTCAATGATGGTTTAAAACGTTTATAAACTTACTTTTATAACATTTAATAATCCCGAGTACTTATTAATCACTAATTCATAAGTAGTAATGATTAATAATCAATAATAATTACTATTACTACTAATTATTATTAGTGGTTAATATTCTTATTATTATATTAAAAACACTGTTGTAGACGATAAGTAAGAAAACTAAAAAAAACTTTTTGTACAAATTATTTCTACTGTACTATATTTAGAATTATTGTATTTTCTGGAGTTATTTTTAACTGAGTTTTGAAATAAAGGTTGTATATTTATATTAAACTTGGTACAATAAACAAATGTTAATTATGTAAAAAAAATGATGCTAATCATTATTATTATTTCCTATAAGCCCCATTTTCCACCTGACTCTTGTGCGCATGCACGAACCCCCCTGCGTTTCACTTTGGAGCGCTTGACCTCTAACACGCGCGCGCCTCGTGTCCGTGAAAAAACAGTTTCCCAGTGGGCGTGTCCCCAGCGCTGCGGTACCGGCTTTAAACACATTTGTGCGATCCAGCGCTTTTTATCACAAACGATTCTTCTCCTTATTTTGGGGGTATCTGTCATCCCCCAACCACTTGTCGTTAAACAGACATCTTCCCATAATTATCAACGCTTTATAGCACGGGCGATTGCTCTAAGACAACGAGGGAGGCTCAGCCTCCTCTAAAAATGACGAACATCGTGTAGGATGAATTGCGCTAGGCTTATGTTATAGCCGACCTTATAACATTGCTATTTCAGATCCAGAATCATAGAAATATATGTGCTCAACCCAACTACAGTGCAAAATCATTCCGTTATAACTTTCCCCAGTTCGCCTAATGTGAGTGTGAGTTTTTCCCCCTCGTGACAGCACGATGCAGCCCAGCCTCAGTGGATTGGGAGCTATGTGCTTGTCAATCTCAAAATGCAAGACGATTATTGGACAAATACTGCGAAAACGCCCGCCCACGGAGTCTCACGGACTCCCAGCCTCAGTGGACTTCAACGGCATTTGGGAGCTCTGCGCTTTTCAATCTCAAAATGCAAGACGGTTATTGGACAAATACTGCGAAAATACCCGCCCACGGACTCCGAGCCTCACATGGGAGGGACATGGCAGTTTCTGCGAGGAGACTGGTGATTGGTGAAAGCTGCCGGATATTTTCTTTGATTGACAGCTCGTTTCAACTATAGACAGGCAGCGGACAGTGTTACCAGATTGGTCGATTTCCCTCCCAATTGGGCGGTTTTAAGTGCATTTTGGCGGGTTTTGAACATATTTTGGGCTGGATAATGTCAGCAGTATCTGGCAACATCAGTTCAGTCCCATGCGGAATCGCAAGTGCTGTGGTGTATTGTAAGAGATCGGCTTACATTTCGATTTCATTCATTACATACGGTTTCTACCAGCTTTTTTAGTTTGTATAGATTTTCATTGTAAATAAAGTGTAAATATAGTGTTATCAAGTTTGCTTTCTTAGTTCCAGAAATGTCGTTTATTTGAGTGACTGAACTTGAACTTGAGGGGGCTAGTCAGCTAGCAAGAAAGCTGCGCATGGAGGCCAAGCATTGCTGATTTAATTTTGGCGAAGCCATTTGCCAGTCTTCCTTTCGAGGAAAAAATTAAAATTAAAGAGCAGGGTAGACCAACGCCTCAAACTGACTTGGTGAAAAAGGTAGGGAATAATACTCGTTCCTTTCAGCTCTCCTGGTACGAGAAAGTGAATTGGCTAACAGCAAGTGACCCACATCAACAACAGTAAATAGGCTACTTTAGTAATATGTCATGGATGGACCAAAAATATAGAATCTATTTAAAATGTTTATGCTGAGTATATTATATTGGAATATATGATTTTCTGGATATGAATTAAACACAGCTACAATTTGGAAAAAATTTTTAAACAAAAACACAGCCGAGGTCAATTTTTAAACAACATGCCACAATTTTAAAATATAAAATGTTAAAATATAACCCCCCCCCCAACACCACCACCATGTATATTGGACAGTAGGCTAATGGGCCAAAAGAACCTGTTATTTCACAGTTTGTGACCCTGCCAACAATCAGCCAGATCAGAGGCAAGAGTATGGGCAAAACTGATGTTTTTTCTTTTAAAATCTGGAAATATCGTAACTGACCAGCCTCCCCTGTTTGAAAGGCTACCAGCCGCCACTGCTTTATAGCGCCCACATAAGCTACCTGCACATCTCTCACTCTTCACTACCACCGCACCACACCACACTGCCTCCAGCAACCTCCTAACGTTAGTTCTTGATCTACGGAATGCACAGAAGACGCACAGAACCAATGCTGCCCCCAAAAGGTGCGCTGGTCACTTAAAATTACAGTTAAAAAAAACCCCAAACCGGATGGAGACATTTCACTTGTTCGGTCCAATATTAAATTTAATACCTCCCTTTCGAAAATTCCAGTCATTCCAAACAATTTAAGACGTTTTTAGGCCTTGAAAACCCAAAGTTGTATTTAAGACTTTTTAAGGACCCGCGGGAACCCTGGCCTCGCCTCGCGCCGACCCCCCCGAAATTTTCTCAACGGATTTACACGTTTCACAAAAATGACATTTTCAGCGGGAAAAACTCGGAATTCCGCGGAAAATTCTCATCCCTGAAGAAGAGTTTGCTTAAGAATCTTGTTTTATTTTTTTCTGCTCACATTCATGAAAGTGTTTTGATTTTCTTAGATGAACCAGCTTCCTTATTCGACACAGAAAACCCAGATTGGATTCAAACAACTTGGACATGACTCGGTAAAAATCCCAACAAGAATTGACATGCGCGATCTATCCTGAAAGAACAGAAAAGATTAAGAGCAGAGAGCGCTAAAGCTTTGCTCCAGTTATCAGAGGAACCCAGTCCTGTGCAAAATGTCACGATGAAGCTTGTGTGTAGTAATGAACCTACAGTTTGAGAGAGTTTTACACAAACACACTGAACTTTAACAGCTGCATGCATGTGAAATGGAAATAATTAACCAAGGCAGGAAAAACTATTTAGGATAAAATTGTTACCATCAGTTTACACACTTTTCTCAACCTGTGTGACTCAGTTGTGCCTTTTGAATAGAGAATAAATGAAGAGGGAACTGAACATTAACCATTTATTGAAATTATTATTATGAGGGTGATTATAGTTACTATATGACTACAACTGGAATGTGCCAATTCTGTTAGCGTTTGTAATTATTGTACCATCCACTATTAGGAAATAAGATCTTACAATAGTAATTGTTTGAAAATCTAGAATGTTATTTTACAAATAACACTTCAGATATATATATATATTTTTTTAAAGATTTTTTGGGGGGCTTTTTTCACCTTTATTATTGGAAATGAGCGGGAGAGAGAGACGGGGAGGGATCGGGAAATGACCTCGGGCCGGAATCGAACCCGGGTCCCCGGATTTATGGTATGGCGCCTTATCCACCTGAGCCACGACGCCCCCATATTGTTTTAACAATAATAAGCATCAATGTATAAATGATAGAGTGAAAACAGCTATGTAAGTAGATGTTCTTATGGTTGCTGAGACATGGATAGGTGGGAATACCATCTAGCCCACAGTTCAGGTAGTAGTCTTCTGAAGGTAAATACTTTGGCCTTCACATTCATTTCCCAAAAGCTGATGTCGGGGCAAAGTTTTCTTGCTTTTGTAGTTTAACTGTCTTCCGTGTAAGGACTCTTCCCCCCCCCCCCAAAAAAAAGGTACATTCCCACATCTATGTAGGTAATGTTAGGCCACAAATCTACACCGTCACTCCAATCATTGAGGATTTTGTACAGATCATAACCGCTAATAAACTAATTTCCACGTATATCTATCATTTGCTTCTTCTGACTTAGATTATCCAACTAATCCAGTAATAGAGCTTTTTTAGCTGTAGTTCTCTTCAGACGACAGACATTGGACAGCTTCAATACCACTCATTTTCAGTATGTGAACAGTATGTAAACAGTTCGCTTGTCCCCCAGGATAAGGGTAGCTCATGCTCAATCATGGGCGATGAGGACCATGATGATGAAAAAGGATGTTACTTTAAAACTAAGGCTCTGTCCACACGGCAACGGATTCAGGTGAATCTGATAAAATTGTTTATCGTTTCGGCCTGGCGTCCACATGGCACCGGCGTTTTGGGTGCCCCAAAACGAAATCTTTTGAGAACGGGTTCCAGAGTGAAAAAATCTGGCAACAGGGCCATTGCGAAATCGTCTGGATGAGTAGAACGGATTTGTTTATGATGACGTCACGACCACATGACTGTGAGTGCTTCACGCCGGGTAGAAGTGTAACGAACTCGATGCAAGTTGTCAACAAATCCTATAACTTGGTTCATGAAACGCGCTTACAAAATATTTTCACTGTGAATATTTATTGTGTAATGGTGCAAAGTGAGGGAGAGAGAGAGAGAGAGAGAGAGAGAGAGAGAATAGCCCTTAGGGCAGAGTCAATCCCGCCAGCAAAAATAGGGAAAAAAAAAGGAGCGATCTCACCTCTTCAGATGTTGGTTTAAGTCCGACAATACATTCCTCAAAAAGGGCGTAGAAGAACAAAGTAATCCATCAACGTGTAGCATTCAATTTATTCCGGACCATTAAAGAATTCTGGAGGATATCTGAATGTTGGCGTACCGGCTTCCATCTACCCCCATTCATTCCTCTTTCCACGTCTCCATTCAAAAAACGAGCACGTGATTTAAAGGGACTATATCCATAGGATAGGGAGTGAGAAAGTGTGTGCGTGTGACAGTGACAGGGATGGTCACCGCGCGCATGTGCAGTTATGCGCATGCGTCTACTTCTATTTTTCTGGTGTCTCCGATGGGACCGTCTTACAGCGCACGTAGAGGTGTGGCATGTGTATTGCATCGTTTTCAGCAAGCGTTGCGTTGCCATATGAACCTGATATTTTACTGATCCGTTGCCCATGTGGACGCGATATTTAAAAAAAAAAAAAAATCTCGTTGCCGTTGTCGTGTGGCTGTAGCCTAAATTATTATCTAATGCCGCTTTTCCACTACAAACGCGGCTGAGTCGGGCTGAGCCGTGCCGTGCTGAGTTGGGCTGAGTCGAGCTGAGCGGGGCTGTTGGAGTTGCATTTCGACTACAACCGCGCTGAACCGTGCTGGCTGGAAGTGGGTGGACACATTGGGTGGAGTTAGCAAAAGTGGGTGGACGTCACGTGATGTCGTTAAGCAGCGCAAACAGTGACATCAGTGATCTTTTAAGCGGTAGTCTCACGACCCGGAGAGTAAACAATAAACATGGAGGACATGGAGTCGTTAGTGTTGCTGGTCTTGGTGCTGTGGCTTGTTGTCACCGACAACGCCAACAGATACTGGCAAGAGCGTATAGATGAGGCGAGGCGCATAAGGCTTCAGAAATTCTCGTAATTCGTAATTATTCTCCTTCCGGGTTTGCAGTGTTTACAGATCCCAGCGCGCTCGCGGGGCGTGTGTGGGCATGTGAGGACACTCCTCCTCACCAATCAGTGCACAGGGGAGTGTCTGCTCACGCCCCCAACCTCACTCAGCACGGCTTGGCTCGCTTCAGCCCCACTCCAAAACGGTGCGAGTTTTAGGGGCTAAGCAGGGCTGAAACGAGCGGAGTCGTGCTGGTTTTTGGTAGTCGAAACGCGAGCCGTGTCGGGCTGAAGTGAGCTGAAGCGAGCTGAAGTGAGCTGAAAAAGGGTAGTGGAAAAGGGCCATTAGTTGGGTTTGTCAACACCTCCACTGTGTGCCCTAAATATCAGCTGTCCGGCGCAGAGAGATGGCGATGATTAGGCACTGAGGGAGTCCTCAGACTGACAAGGAATAATGACAAGTAATGGCTCTCCATCATCTGCATTTAAAAGGGGCCCCAAGCTCTAACAAGAGATTAGACCTCTCTGTCAGCATGTTTTATTCATCACTCGGCATGGACACCAAGCATACGTCCCGATTCTCACCTCCAGAACATGTGTTCACACATGCAATTTATATCGGTAATCATGTCCCATCATTTACCAGTGAGTAACAAGCCTTCGGAGCAAAGCATTGGACGCATTACTACAAAGTCGTCTGCAGGATCAACTCTTCTATCCAGAGACTGCGGTCAGATTTCTGACTGTTAACTGTTCATTTACAAAACATCCAAAGCATGCCACACGGCAATCGTGGTATTTCTGATCACGCGACTGGGAGAACAAAGACATGCCAACAAAAGACTTACAGCATACGTGCACCGGGAAAAGCAGACGGCACTTTCAATCCGCCCTGATGTCTTTGTTATTTTTGAAGATCAACACGCAGCACTTGCGAGCATCTGTTCAAACACATCGCCCATAAAAATGGCCCAATCACACCTGCTCCTGCATGTCATCACAAAACACCACATCTGTACTATATTTCAGTCGAAAACATAACGGTTTATAGTAGTATACTGTTGTATTATTCCTTTCATATTCCTGCCATATTTATTATTATTACCAGTTATGTGCGATACTTTAATTTCTCCACGAAATATTCATGAAAGGTTTTCATAAAAATCCAATTCATTACATTAAAAGACAATGTAACATCTGGTTAAAGGAAAACTTAGACTTTTTTTTTTTTAATCTGCTCTTTATACATGTTAAGCCTGCATGTACTGTTTGGCTCCCCTTTTTTTTTTTTTGTTACTTTAGCCACTCATCAATTGCTGTCACATTATGTCTGTGACCAGCTTTAAAAAAAAAAAAAAAAAAAATCATGTTACGTTTTGATTAATCTTAGTTTCTCTCTTGAGAACAAAGGGTTTTGTTTGCCCGTTTATTATAACGTAGCCTTGTTTTGTCTATGCGTCATATCTGTAGTCATCACAATGTAGCTGTGCCTTGTCCATGTCACTTGTGTATCTTGTCATGTGAGAGAGATTGTTATGTCTCGGCTGGTCCAGAGTGTACTGATCTGTCCCCAGTGACTGCTGGCCACCTGCTCCAGTGTGAAACAGCTGTGGAGACGCTGTCGCCTCAATCTGTCACTGATCTAGCTTGGTGTCTGTCCCCCTCTTGAGTTTCCTCAACTCCTTCAAAATAAGTTAACCATTGCTTCACCATGGCTCGGTCAAGCCTCATTAAGCACAGGGACTCCAGAGTGAGGATGTTCTTAACTGTCCGATCCCCGTCTAACCGGGCCATTAACAAAAATCTGAGTTTGGTGTTCCTCCGCGATAGATAAACAAGTCGCAGTTTCAATGGGAAAAGGTCATATCCTTAACAGTTAATTAGATTGCTGAAACAAGTAGCATCCGAAATCCATTTCCCACTCTCCTCTCTCTCTCTCACACAAGATACGGTCCTTATCTCTACATGAAATTTAATTCGATTCACGCTCATTTCCGACCAAAATGACATACTTTTCTATTCTTCCATCAAGAATCGCATCAAAATCACTCTTGGACAGAAGTCATCATGAAGCCAAGATCTTTACAGAACCTTACTTGCTAGTCATCGTGGATGCGATAAGGAAAGGAAAACAAAACGCAGGCGCCATGGTGATTACTGGCTGCTTTTGGGTGATTCTAGGAGTCTCCATACTGTCAGACACAGTTTTAGCCATGCAGCCAGATTAAGAGCGAACACCAATGGAGGAACTTGCATCTCCACATGGTGCATACCTTTCCAGCTTTGAAGCTGTCAGCAGGGGGTTGTGGTGCACTTAGTGAGGTCAACTTTTTGCAAGGACAGCAAGACGATTAAAAAAAAAGTCACACTGTGCCTAGTCTGGGCTTTAATTATCTTAACTAAGGGAGAAATGGCTTTTCTCTCCCGTGTACTCCAGTACTAATGCGCTTTTCCTAACACCGTTTTTTTTTCTTCTTCAAATAGACTCCTTTCTCTGGAATCAATGGATAGAAAGTGCTGGTGTTCAAACACTAGAGTAAGCATTGTTTAAGCTTTGCCTAAGCATATTACAAAGGCACTGAGGAGGTTAAGCTGTGCTTAATGATGAACGTTTGTGCTTAGTGAGGTGGACTGGAGGATGGAAATATGCCTTTCCAGCTTAGTGATGCCATGGCATCAGGATGTCTGTGAAGATTCTCAATCATCCAGGTCATAGTCAACTGTGGGTTGCCCTTTTTCTACCACCCACAGTTCATGGCATCAGGACAACTCGCATACTGTAGGTTTCTGGGATAACCAAAGTGTTAAGGGGGACCTGGGTGTCCTGTGTGGACCTTGAAGAGAAACTAACATCTGGGAAGACATTTCTTCTCCGCTGACTGGGCCACTGATGAGAAAAAGACCTAATTCTGGACCAGAGTAGATGGAGAAAGAAAGTGATGGAGGGAAAAGCTGGGGGGTGGGCATGCCGCCAGACATCCTAATAGGATGAGTGTGTGTATTATCTGAGGATGTGACCAGCCTGGAGTCTGAACCTCCATATAACCCATCCATTCTCCCACAACAGACACGTTCTAGCTTACTGTCCTTGGGTCAGTCTTTCTTGGGTTTACATGGGTCTGATTGATACACTGGACAAAAACAATCTGTGACCATAATCCTCACCAGACATGTGCAAGGAAGAAAATTTACAACACGGTCTGATCAAGGCGTTTCATATCACATGGATAAGAACCATAAATCACCCCCTCACACAAGCAGATGCCCAGAACTGTGTGTTGTCCTGATGCATTGATGGGTAACCGTTATTGGTGAAATTTAATCTTGCTTTGGCAATGTCACACTGAGAATGCTTATGCTGTACGTGTCTTTAGAGGTAAAAAGTCTCTCTCATGACTTATTTGACAAGAAAGCGGGAGGGGAGAATTCAAGGTGTACTGGATGCCTTATTTGGGAAGTGATAGAGTTTGATGGTAAACATGAGCCACTGCCTGTGTGTGCTGAAGCCCAGTCCACTCTGTTGGTCGTCCTGCTAGAAGTAATTGTCAAGGTGAGGGGCCATAAGACTAAAGGCCAATTTATGCTGACAACACAGTCCTCGCAGATGGCATCGCAGATGGCGTCTGCGTAGCCCCCCCCCCTTCGCAGACGCTCTGCGAGCACCTCCCAAAAATTGTGACCACCGCAGAAGCCTCGCAGACTAGAGGGCTCTGATTGGTCCACTCTACATCCGCTCTACACGCACTTCCGCTTCCCTACTTTCCCGGTTTGTTTTGTTTTCACGACCGCCATTTTTAAAAACACGAGCGAAGATGGAGCAGCACGAAGAGCGGTTGATCAAGGAAGTACGTACATCTATACGACTCCAGTTCTAGTCATTATAAGTAACCGGAGGATAAACACTCCACTAACCACACCCACCAACTACTCCTAGCGATTTCGCGCCCCCTTGCGTTGTGGTGGTGAATAACATCGCGCACGCCTATTACTCCCCGCTCAACGATAAATTACAACTGTCTGCGAAAAGCTATCTGTGAAAGCCTTGTCGCAAGAGCATGCAGAGGCCCTAACAGCATGGTGCCCATAGCTAACAGTCTGCCAATCAAACCTAAATGACAGATCACATGACAGTCACTACAGAGAATGGGAAGAGTAGGACAAAAGGACTGCTCTATTCTGGTGGCCCTATTTTTCTTTTCTCTCTGGCAAGAAAAAGCTGGATTGAATACAAAATTTACTGTAAGAGCATGCACTCACACACACTCTTCCCTCACTATGAGACGAGGCTTTTAGCCCCACTCTCACACTGGCTTGATCAAAGCAGAGCTTGTCTGCAGACACAATAGAGAAAGAACATTGTCATTAGCAGAGGAACACCTACAGGTGCCATTACAAATGAGAAACGCACATAGTGGGTACCTTTTCGCTTTCCTTTTGCACATGCACACACAAACACGAAAAGCAGCTAAGGCTATTTATGGGAGTTCCTCATGTTTGTTGTTTGAAACCCATGTGGTTGACATGCTTTCAGATTTTGACTATTCTTTGTTTGCATGCGACATCATGGCTAATTACGCCTGAGGCTTTGAACCGGAAGTTGGCCATGTTGGAGGATATACTACTATTTACTACAGAAGATATACTCGAGAGGTTGTTACACTCAAGAATTCCTTTTGTGTCTTCGCTATGCCTACTCCTTGTGCTGTAATTGGATGCGGGCACAAGTCTATTTGAGGCAAGGGGACTTGTAAGTTCTTTAGAATTCCAGCAATTCTAAATAATCAAGGAGAAAGGGAAAAAACAAAACAAGAGTTGTCCACAGAGCGTAGACGGCTGTCCGACATAAACCAGGCTGATCTAAGCGATGGGAAAGCAAAAAACCACACGAGTCTGCAGTGAACATTTCATCAGTGGTACGAGCTAGTTCTTCATAAAAGATGGAAATGTATCAGAAATATTGGATCGTTTGATAGGCTGGCCGTTCAGAAACTCGCAGCTGTCAAATCGAGTGCGTGAGCCGACAATCAAAGGCTTCTACGATTATTTCATTTTAAAAATGGCTGTATATAATTTTTGATCACGCTGCTTTTATTTTGCTTTTTCTTTCCATTAGGGAAACCAGCCGATCTCTACAGTTTTACAGATCCAGACTGGGCTCCAACAAAATATGGGCCACAACAAAATCAAAGAACCGCTAGGCTGACAGAGCGCAGAAAGAAACGTAAAATTATTGAAGTCTCTTCTCAAACGATCACAGTCAATCGAACAAGATTCAAGTCAATCCACTACGTCAAACACTGCAGCCTCCTCGCCCGGTGAGTGCTCTTTTATAACCAAGTGTGTTATACAGTGTGTTACATACCGATCTTTTGAAGCAGTCAAAATGATTATTTCTAAGAACAGATTTGAGAAAATGACTACAAGCTTCTAAATGTAGCTCCTCTTTACCTTCCGGTCTGTCATCTTACCACCAGCATTTTTTCTCCATCCAGTCACTAAAAGAGGTCGTTGTTGAAGAATGGAAAAAGATTGATGCTGCAAAATGTCGCCAACTTGTTCATTCCATGCCTAGAAGACTTGGTGCTGTCATTAAAAATCATGGAGGCCGTACAAAGCGCTAGATGTAGTAGTTTTTGTTGTGGAGTGTACTCATTTTTGCACCACCCTAATTTGAGTAAAACTGAAAAATGTGTAATCTAAGTTATATTATTAACCTTACTTTCACGTTATAAGTTAAACAGATGTTATATTAAACTTTGTCTTGTCAACATTTTTGGAAATTGTGTTCATTGAGATATTGTTGAAAATGTTAATTTTCAAAGTGGGTGCACTCATTTACGCTCAGCACTGTATACACACACACCTCCAACATGGTGGCGGTCAATGACACAAGCAGTTTTGGTCACAGGGTTGCAAACGAAGAATGCTCCACAAGTCTAGGGATATTTGATAGTCTTGGGAAAGGAAAGCTTTAACAACTTAAAGAATCTTACTGGGGTCAAGGTTATGGTTCGGATTTAGGCTTAAGCATAGCATTAATTAACTGCATTAATAATTACGGTAAAAGTGGTAGGTCACAATGTGTGTGTGTGTGAGAGAGTGAGTGAGAGATTAATGGAACAAGTGAAGAGGCTCTACACAGCCCCCTGCTGGCTCAATGACCGCCGCACTGACCATTTGCATCAGTAGCTCTCAGCATCCCGAGACGCAACAGAACTAAAAACCCACATCGCAGACCGAGAGACGATATTATAAACCACACAGTATGAACATGTCCATACTTGCATGTTCAAACGTGTTGTCTGGAAACGAAACGGCTCCACATGGACAAACCTTGTCTTCTTTAATTACATTTGACGCAAGTTGTACCTTCAGTAGAATCTTCTAATCTTAAGAGCAGACGTAAAGGACAGTAACCGAAGAACAATCGGTGATCTTAAACTGAAAATGAACGGGAATAAATCACAAAACAGCAGTGAATTAATAAACAAAATCAAAATAAAAAATAAAAAAAAAAAATCAAAGATTGGATCAGCTACCAAAGTAAGCAGAAAAACAGCTCAAGTTCTCAAGGTGTTTTGACGTTAACTACAGTATAAACATGCACTAAGGTGAATGACTCGATTTCTTCTCCTCATCAACCTAAACGCACAACAGCACCAGCAGCTAAAACCGGGTTCACAAACTTCCACCCTTAACGCCCATAAAGCCACTACAAGGGAAGAGCAGAATCTTAAAATGACATCTAATATCATCATGTGCACCATGTTACCAGAGGACACCAGCACACCATGAAATGAGAGACGAGGAAATATTTTACACGACCTTAACATAACAAATCAGAACAAACAGGGTTTGATTTTGAAAGATTACGACATGTACATTCTGCCAATCATTTAGCACTGATCCAAAACGCTTGCAACAAATGCACAAGTGAAAGAAAGTCAGTTACCCGGCACACTTCATACAGTAGTTTGTATCGCTCTGCTGGCTTCTGCAAAGTACAGAGGCTGCATCCCATGATGAAGAGTTCACACCATCCAGTCTTCCCTGTGGAAGAGAGCAGTAACTCTGTATGCTCTCTCTCTCTCCCTCCTTCCTGCAAGCTTCTCTCTCAGGCTCTCCCTGCCGAGTGAAGATTTACACACACTCCACAATGCAGTGTGCTCTCTGCGTGAACACATCTAAGCATGCAAGTGCAGTCATTTCCCGCCTGCCCGCCCGCTCCCTCCCTCCCCTCTGCCTTTTATGCTTTTATACCACCAACACACTTCTGCTTACACACACCCACTCATACATATCAAGTAGGGTTCATTGCATATTGATAAGAGGGATGAGCCGCAATGAGTCTGAATGCCGTTATAAGTAACAAAAACATAACATTTTCCTTATATACTGTACATCTTCAATACAACAAAACCCGCATTGTATTTCCACTGCAAGGAATAATTAACACAACAGATCATTTACATTACATCATGAAGAAGAAGGATGAAACCATGTGTGAGGTACAACCCCGATTCCAAAAAAGTCGGGACAAAGTACAAATTGTAAATAAAAACGGAATGCAATAATTTACAAATCTCAAAAACTGATATTGTATTCACAATAGAACATAGACAACATATCAAATGTCGAAAGTGAGACATTTTGAAATTTCATGCCAAATATTGGCTCATTTGAAATTTCAACACATCTCAAAAAAGTTGGGACAGGGGCAATAAGAGGCTGGAAAAGTTAAAGGTACAAAAAAGGAACAGCTGGAGGACCAAATTGCAACTCATTAGGTCAATTGGCAATAGGTCATTAACATGACTGGGTATAAAAAGAGCATCTTGGAGTGGCAGCGGCTCTCAGAAGTAAAGATGGGAAGAGGATCACCAATCCCCCTAATTCTGCGCCCACAAATAGTGGAGCAATATCAGAAAGGAGTTCGACAGTGTAAAATTGCAAAGAGTTTGAACATAATCATCTACAGTGCATAATATCATCAAAAGATTCAGAGAATCTGGAAGAATCTCTGTGCGTAAGGGTCAAGGCCGGAAAACCATACCGGGTGCCCGTGATCTTCGGGCCCTTAGACGGCACTGCATCACATACAGGCATGCTTCTGTATTGGAAATCACAAAATGGGCTCAGGAATATTTCCAGAGAACATTATCTGTGAATACAATTCACCGTGCCATCCGCCGTTGCCAGCTAAAACTCTATAGTTCAAAGAAGAAGCCGTATCTAAACACGATCCAGAAGCGCAGACGTCTTCTCTGGGCCAAGGCTCATTTAAAATGGACTGTGGCAAAGTGGAAAACTGTTCTGTGATCAGACGAATCAAAATGTGAAGTTCTTTATGGAAATCAGGGACGCCGTGTCATTCAGACTAAAGAGGAGAAGGACGACTCAAGTTGTTATCAGCGCTCAGTTCAGAAGCCTGCATCTCTGATGGTATGGGGTTGCATTAGTGCGTGTGGCATGGGCAGCTTACCCATCTGGAAAGACACCATCAATGCTGAAAGGTATATCCAGGTTCTAGAGCAACATATGCTCCCATCCAGACGAAGTCTCTTTCAGGGAAGACCTTGCATTTTCCAACATGACAATGCCAAACCACATACTGCATCAATTACAGCATCATGGCTGCGTAGAAGAAGGGTCCAGGTACTGAACTGGCCAGCCTGCAGTCCAGATCTTTCACCCATAGAAAACATTTGGCGCATCATAAAACGGAAGATACGACAAAAAAGACCTAAGACAGTTGAGCAACTAGAATCCTACATTAGACAAGAATGGGTTAACATTCCTATCCCTAAACTTGAGCAACTTGTCTCCTCAGTCCCCAGACGTTTACAGACTGCTGTAAAGAGAAAAGGGGATGTCTCACAGTGGGAAACATGGCCTTGTCCCAACTTTTTTGACATGTGTTGTCATGAAATTTAAAAATCACCTAATTTTTCTCTTTAAATGATACATTTTCTCAGTTTAAACATTTGATATGTCATCTATGTTCTATTCTGAATAAAATATGGAATTTTGAAACTTCCACATCATTGCATTCCGTTTTTATTTACAATTTGTACTTTGTCCCAACTTTTTTGGAATCGGGGTTGTAGACTGAGACAACCTGATGGATGTTGCTGTGGCTAAATTCTGGAAAAAACCTCCTTTTTACGATTCATGCAAATATTACACTAAACATCTCGACTTTAAGAAATATACGTCACCAAAACAACACGGAAACATTTTATTCAGGCTTCTTTCGAACACTGCACTGGTTGACATATGTGACAAAGGAAGATTACAGTTCAGGAAGTTTTCAGAGCTATATATAGTAGAAAATTTTCAAAAATTAGCCCATGTGAAGGGTTATCTCAGGCCACCATGCGTTTTAGATGAACGCATTTACAGTTACGCTTAGAAACAATCCATGATCAGACATTTTAAAAGAGGCTGAATGTCCTACAAGTGAAACAAATGAGGCAGAAATGGACAACTCTGTGAACCACCGAGCTAGTCATGTTTTCAATGATCTTTAATGCGTTTTCGCACAAAACACAAACAAAGACGACCCAGCAGCCGACCGCGCCACCACTTGCTCCCACTAATGGCTTGGCCCATAACCAGAGACAGACAGACTGAACTACTCTCTGCCTCATCAACAAGGCATGTAGTACATTGCCAAACAGGGCTGATTGATGTAAAACAACATAGGCTTCTGAGTAGCGTTTCCTCATTCAGTGCCCGCTCCTTCCGACGTCGCGTTTAACAAAAGAGCAGCGTAGACCTGGCGCCCTCCTGACACATCACTCTGGTGCCACTCAGCCAACCATACGCAAACTCCAATTAGAGAGCAGTGTCATCAAAACGGCCCCGACAGCTTTACTTGTGTACACACACACACTTGGACTACAGGTTTTTCTCTGTCATGTCACACAGTCACCATCAGCACCTTCCCCAATGCAGCTGGCAATTACAGGTCTGTATGTAAAATAATTTTACATGTTAACATATGATTATGCATAGGCATGTAACAATTGACCCAGTTCATGATTCAATTCATGATTTGATTCCCCCCCCAATTATATTTTTGGGGAAAAAAAAAAAAAAAGACAAAAAAGCAACACTTAATTTCATATTCTTTAGTAACTTAATTGTTCCTTTTGGTAATTTTTTTTCGTATTAGCCAACAATTAGTATTTGCCCACATTTGTAAAGGTTGGAGTAAAATAGAAAAACCTATGAACTAAAATACTCCTTTTAGTAAAAAAGTTAATAACAGATCAGCATTTCCTTAATAAACATGAACATTTCCACTACCTCCATTTTCTTCTCTTTCGCTTTCAGCAGTCTGTAAAGAGAGCTCCAATTTCTTGTTAAATCTATTTGTACAGTCAATCGTCACAACAGCTCTTTCCATTTAAGATCTTTTTTTGTGTGTTTTTGCCGCATTAGAGCCGTGTTACTTCTACCTAGGGTGAAGTCACATGTATTCCAGCCATTTTACTTTATTTTGCCCTCTGCTATCTATTGATGTGGTCTCTTGGGACTTTCTAAAAACTTCTTAAACACTATTTTACTCTGATGTCAGTGACATCGAAACGTCAGTTTTATGATATCGCTAGCTCATCTCATATCATCTCTAGCCGCTTTACCCTGTTCTACAGGGTCGCAGGCAAGCTGGAGCCTATCCCAGCTGACTACGGGCGAAAGGCGGGGTACACCCTGGACAAGTCGCCAGGTTATCACAGGGCTGACACACAGACACAGACAACCATTCACACTCACACCTACGGTCAATTTAAAGTCACCAGTTAACCTAACCTGCATGTCTTTGGACTGTGGGGGAAACCGGAGCACCCGGAGGAAACCCACGCGGACACGGGGAGAACATGCAAACTCCGCACAGAAAGGCCCTTGCCGGCCACGGGGCTCGAACCCGGACCTTCTTGCTGTGAGGCGACAGCACTAACCACTACGATATCGCTAGCTTTGATTATTAAACGTATAACAAAAGTTGTCTTAATTAAAACGCAATTACTACTAGGGAAAAATTAAGACGAGAGAGCCTGACAACATTCATTTCATCAATTCGAACTGTCAAATTTGTAGCATTATTTATCGTCACATTATTTATCGTTTCATGCCTAATTACGCATGATCCATACCAAGTTCATCGGTGGCCTGTTTATTAACTGCAAATTATCTTAAAATTACACGTGCAAACGGGCGCAACACCTCCATGCAGAAAACCAAATACAAGCCAGAATCCATACTAATGGCTGGTTAACTGGTGCATTAAATTTCCAAAATTAATCACCGATATGGCTTAGTAGTAGGCACCCACTTATAAAAGGCAAAAAAGTCTGCTCAATTTCTAACAATGCACCATTTGCAAAGTCCTCCAAGAGGGCAAATATTGCTATGACACTTCACTATTAGTTTAAAAAAATAAGGACGATTTAAAAAAAAAAAAAAAAAAAAAAAAAAACTTTTCTGCCAGCCTATTTAAATTGTTTGAACTTAATATTTGGTAGACATTTTGTTCCTGACTAAACTGATACATTAAAGTTATTTTTAATGCATTCATTCATTAAATAGTCAGTCACGTGACTAAACGTCCCATCAGTAAAAATGTGAGCATGTTATTGGACCATTTAATGGACAAAAAGAAAGCGTCATACAAGTTTGTGCACATTTTCATACTTCTGGTTTCCTAAATCTTAATGTGCACAGCAGATTAAAAGCTCAAAGTGGGTGAATTTACCCTGGAAGGGATGCCAGTCTAATGCAGGGCACCATGCACGCACGCGCGCACACTTACATTTAAGTGTGAAATTTAGTGTAGCCAATTCACTAATCTGCATGTTTTCAAACAGTGGGAGGAAACTGGAGGACCCAGAAGAAACACACGCGCGCACACGGAGAACATGGGGAAACTCCACCCAGTGACCTGAGCTCAGGATCAACATGGGGACACTGGAGCTATGAGGCAGCAAATGTTACCCACTGCACCTTCAGGAATGTAAAAATCAACCCAAATGTGATTCACTGGTGTGATTTCATTAAAGTGTTACAAAAGCAATAGAGGAAAACTCTCATCTGGAATTCACCCGCAGTTTGAAGTTAACCATTGCCCTTCAGTCCCTGTACGAGTTACAGGGAAATGGGTTCATAAATGAACTGTTCCTAAAATTATGGAAAAATCTGCTCGATTTTGTAAAGGTAAGATATTGGAACAGTAATGTTCCCATTAATGCCTTATCTGCACAAATGCCTAAAGCAACAAGTGTGCAAGATATACATACAACCCTGATTCCAAAAAAGTTGGGACAAAGTACAAATTGTAAATAAAAACGGAATGCAATAATTTAGAAATCTCAAAAACTGATATTGTATTCACAATAGAACATAGACAACATATCAAATGTCGAAAGTGAGACATTTTGAAATTTCATGCCAAATATTGGCTCATTTGAAATTTCATGACCGCAACATCTCAAAAAAGTTGGGACAGGGGCAATAAGAGGCTGGAAAAGTTAAAGGTACAAAAAAGGAACAGCTGGAGGACCAAATTGCAACTCATTAGGTCAATTGGCAATAGGTCATTAACATGACTGGGTATAAAAAGAGCATCTTGGAGTGGCAGCGGCTCTCAGAAGTAAAGATGGGAAGAGGATCACCAATCCCCCTAATTCTGCGCCGACAAATAGTGGAGCAATATCAGAAAGGAGTTCGACAGTGTAAAATTGCAAAGAGTTTGAACATATCATCTACAGTGCATAATATCATCAAAAGATTCAGAGAATCTGGAAGAATCTCCGTGCGTAAGGGTTAAGGCCAGAAAACCATACCGGGTGCCCGTGATCTTCTGGCCCTTAGACGGCACTGCATCACATACAGGCATGCTTCTGTATTGGAAATCACAAAATGGGCTCAGGAATATTTCCAGAGAACATTATCTGTGAACGCAATTCACCGTGCCATCCACCGTTGCCAGCTAAAACTCTATAGTTCAAAGAAGAAGCCGTATCTAAACATGATCCAGAAGCGCAGACGTCTTCTCTGGGCCAAGGCTCATTTAAAACGGACTGTGGCAAAGTGGAAAACTGTTCTGTGGTCAGACGAATCAAAATTTGAAGTTCTTTATGGAAATCAGGGATGCCGTGTCATTCAGACTAAAGAGGAGAAGGACGACCCAAGTTGTTATCAGCGCTCAGTTCAGAAGCCTGCATCTCTGATGGTATGGGGTTGCATTAGTGCGTGTGGCATGGGCAGCTTACACATCTGGAAAGACACCATCAATGCTGAAAGGTATATCCAGGTTCTAGAGCAACATATGCTCCCATCCAGACGACGTCTCTTTCAGGGAAGACCTTGCATTTTCCAACACGACAATGCCAAACCACATACTGCATCAATTACAGCATCATGGCTGCGTAGAAGAAGGGTCCGGGTACTGAACTGGCCAGCCTGCAGTCCAGATCTTTCACCCATAGAAAACATTTGGCGCATCATAAAACGGAAGATACGACAAAAAAAAGACCTAAGACAGTTGAGCAACTAGAATCCTACATTAGACAAGAATGGGTTAACATTCCTATCCCTAAACTTGAGCAACTTGTCTCCTCAGTCCCCAGACGTTTACAGACTGTTGTAAAGAGAAAAGGGGATGTCTCACAGTGGGAAACATGGCCTTGTCCCAACTTTTTTGAGATGTGGTGTTGTCATGAAATTTAAAAAAAACCTAATTTTTCTCTTTAAATGATACATTTTCTCAGTTTAAACATTTGATACGTCATCTATGTTCTATTCTGAATAAAATATGGAATTTTGAAACTTCCACATCATTGCATTCCGTTTTTATTTACAATTTGTACTTTGTCCCAACTTTTTTGGAATCGGGGTTGTATAACCACTACAAGAAACAGTAAAGACAAAGTAATTTTATTCATTAAGAACATATGAATAGATGTTAATAAAAAGACTGTGTCCAGACAACAAGTTCAACAAATGTCATCGTTGTAGCTAGACCGCTAAATAGCCTACCACAAAGGGCACGGTGTTCAACTTAACATTCCATACATGCCATTTTATTTTCACACGTTGCACAGACAGCGCCAAAGATATCAGTCGGGTGTGAATTCTTTCCTCTACTGGATGTATGAGGTTATCACTTGAGGAAATATTATTTCAGACAGGCAGGCTAATATGGCCTCCACCCTGGATGGTCGAACACCTCAGTAGACAGGAAGCCGGCTTGCCGCTGTACAGTTCTCATACCTGTCTCTCTTCCCTGGGCCAGAATGATGGCTAATATGACACGCTGTGTGGGTTTTCGTGCCAGAGGTGGGATTTCCTGAGGTTTAGGCCAGATGTTTCCATATGATCTGTTACAGCTTTAGGGTCCAAGGTCTCCAGTGCTTCCTGTGTGGTAGAGTCAAGAGCTCCCAAAATCCAATCAATCCCAGATATCCTGCTGTTCAGAGACTCTTCCTTTATCGTTTATCTGTCAACACAATGTTCTTTTCAGCATTGAGATCAGATTATGTTATCACAGCTTGCTGAAACCAATGAAAAGAACTACCATTGTTGAAATACAGTATATGGGGGGAAAAAAGGAGGATTTTCCAGTTAATGTCCTAGGATAAGTGGTTACGAGTAATTTTTTTTTGGTCTAACGTTTGTGTGAAAGTAATGAGATGCATGATGCAAATGAACACTGCTGTTATAGGCTACATCCACACGACAATGGCAACGAGATTTTTTTCTTTTTTAAATATCGCGTCCACATGGGCAACGGACCAGTAAAATATCAGGTTCATATGGCAACGCAACGCTTGCTGAAAACGATGCAATACACATGCCACACCTCTACGTGCGCTGTAAGACGGTCCCATCGGAGACACCAGAACAATAGAAGTAGACGCATGCGCATAAACCCCTTCTTCTGTAGCATCAGCCACAAAGTTTTGATTATTAGTCAGTAGCGTAAAATAGTATCTATTGTCTAAGACACTTATTTATATTTCGTATTAAAACGTCTATGTAAATTAATACATAGAAAGCCTGGCCAGGCGCTGAACGTTCTTCTGCCTTCACTTTAAGAGAAATTCAGGGCGAGCATGAGCCTAGGTTCTTCCCTGTCACGGTCACACGCCTTCTCACTCCCTATCCTATGGATATAGTCCCTTTAAATCACGTGCTCGTTTTTTGAATGGAGACGCGGAAAGAGGAATGAATGGGGGTAGATGGAAGCCGGTACGCCAACATTGAGATCCTTCAGAATTCTTTAATGGTCCGGGATAAATTGAATGCTACACGTTGATGGATTACTTTGTTCTTCTACGCCCTTTTTGAGGAATGTATTGTCGGACTTAAACCAACATCTGAAGAGGTGAGATCGCTCCTTTTTTTCCCCTCTTTTTGCTGGCGGGATTGTCATGTGGTTGTGACGTCATCGTAAACAAATCTGTTCTACTCATCCAGACGACTTCGCAATGGTGCCGTTGCCAGATTTTTCCACTCTGGAACCCGTTCCCAAAAGATTTCGTTTTGGGGCACCCAAAACGCCGGTGCCGTGTGGACGCCAGGCCGAAACGATAAACAATTTTATCAGATTCACCTGAATCTGTTGCCGTGTGGACAGGGCCTTAGTTTCTCAAATTTAAACCTCTTAGAAAACGCACGCATACAGACAGGCCATCTTCCCCACAATTTCCTCCCACATCAGTCATTTCCTGCTGCACTCGCTAACTCTCCACGATCACACAACAGCTACAAACTAGGCAGAATGAATGCTAGCACGTGCCTCCTCCTAGACTTGCCAGCAAATCATATCTTTTTCGACCTGCTGCTCATGCTCCATCACAAGGTTACTGCAGACACTCAGGGCGAAGTGCTATCTACCCTCTTCTGCATACATGAGCTCACTGCAATTGACAAGTAAGCCCATCCCGGTCACCTAGAGAGCAGCCATTTCGCTCTCTTGAACCCCCAGACATCGAGATTCAAACTTCCAATCGTTGGTGAATGCTCTTCTGTTCTCCTTCAGGAGCAAAGGCATCTTCTTACAGCCTGATTATCCCTTACTCATCTTATCAGCTATGTATCTTTCGATACCATCATGTCAACACCACAGCAGATGAAGCTTCACACCAAAGCGCGGAAACAAAAGGAGTGTAATCGACCCAAACCTTCAGGACCAGATTAGATGTCTTATTTGCGGATAAGCAGCCATTAACTAGCAGTATGGTCTCTGCACACTGGACATGCAAAAACAGAGAAAACGTCTCCCGATGGAAATAACGCAGGATTAGGCTGTTACAAAAGAAAACATGGGATGACATTCGAGCTGCTGGTGGTGGGAGGGTTTATCTACGGGAGGACAGCCGCTGCTTTATCCCCACTTTAATTAAAGCAGCACAGGCAGTGACCCCTCCTGTCTGGACATTTGTTCTGATATGCCATCCATATTCATGGCCCAGTCTTGTTTAAACCACACACTGTTGCGCCACAGGACCAGCCTTAACAGTTGGCTATGCTGTTATTTTAATGACCGCTACAGAAGGCTCAGGAGCCAGATGCATGCTCCTGAAAATACACACTGTCTGAATCTCTTAGGTTATATTAAGCGAGTCAACACTGATACATAAATGGGTCAATGACGGATAAGGATTTTCAACTTGCAAATTTTAAAATATAAAAAATAATTTCTATTGAGAATGTTCAAATATTTACAATGTCAGGTATGCATAAATCTATTTTTGATATTCATATTGGGCATTTTTAGTGTTTTATGTACATGAATTGGCTACAACCTTAAAAAAATGTCATGTGGTGCGACCGAGAATAACCTTAAAGTTGTTTTATTTTCCAAAACATGGTTTGGATATTAATCTAAGTTCTGAGTAGTATGATGTGTATAGAAACAACCCATTGACATTTATTTTGACTTTTAACGCATATTGTTATTTTCTTTTGATGTCCAATATGGCAGTCACCTGCTTGCGTCTAATTAAACCAAGACTTTTCCTTATAAAATGTACAAAATGAAGAAAAAACACCTGAAGAACAACATCCACCCAAGTAAACTTTGTCAGTTATTAAAATTCCAGTCATAGAAGTGAAATGCCGTATTCTTATTTTGAGAAAATTACTGCTATTTTTGGTCGTGCCATATGATGCATGGTCGCACCAAATGACAGGAAATCCTCATATTGGCAAAACAAATAGCAATAAATTAGTAACAGATAAAGTGCAGGCAACATGTATGATTAAATCAAATTTTATTGCCTTTTAACACTCAGTGAAAATGAAAATTTCATCTTTTTTCCATTTCATGTCTACTTCTTTTCACAACATTGTCATTTCAGTTTTCACTTTTTCTCATTCACAACAGTGCACAACAAGTCTACAACATGTGCAAAGTTTTTGTCTCCATTAGCTGATGTCACCCGCTCACATTGTTCCCAGGATGTAGTCTCACAGTTGTCTGTCTCCGGGAAGACGATTTCATCAAAGCAGCATTCGGGACGCACACGATCCATGCATGCTTTGTTTTTGGGGTGACACACAATCATCATTCCCACTAACTCCGAGGCACTGGTTGTCTTCAGCAGCCCCGTCTTCGCTAGTTTGTTCGCCAACAGTCGGATGTTCTCATGTTCTGAACATGCACATGTATCTCGGTCCCGTAACTTTGGCTCTGTAATGTAAAAGGGCCTGTGTCGGGTAAACTGTCTGTAAGACATGGACAGGTGCTGTTCTACCGCTGTTTGATACTGTGTGTAGAGCTCTTTGAGAGGCTTTGTCAGGACTCTTCTTTGTACTCTGTTTATTTTTCGTGATTGTGTCTTTTTTCCCCAGGTAGAAGGCAACCGTTTTCATCTCTCAACAAAAACTGTATAACAGCTTGCTTTCTCTCAGCTGACAGTCTCTTCTGACCCTTTTGTTTGACCTTTCCACTTCTCACTTTCCTTTGCATTTCCATCATTCTCATCTCACGCTTTCTACTTTTTTCATTTTTTGCATTTCCATCAGCTTTTTCCTGAGATGCAAGACTTGCTTTTTAAGCATTATCTTCTCCCGCCGCAATTTTTTGCAAAGTTTCTGGCCTGACTTATCCCTTCTCTCATCTCTCACTGGTGTGGACACCACTGGTGGACTAAAATCGTCATTCAATATTAGGTCCACTAGATTCACATTTCCGGATGGGTCGGGAGCTACAGCTACATTAAGGAGAGCTGGTGGAATGCTCTCCATAGATGGCGGGGTGAGGTCTAATACTGCTGGGTCAGAGTTGACCTGCTCCCTATGGCGGGCAGTCTTTATTTTGCTGGACAGTGGCATCTGATTGAAAAAAAAAAAAAAAACATTAAAAACAGTTAAAATATATAAATATATATAAAATAGGAAATATATATGTTATCGCAGTGACAAGATCTCACTTAATGTTTTTTCTAATTATACTATGAAATATGAATTATAACTCGTTGTTCCTGAAATACAGAAAAAATACTCAAAAATGGGAAAAACATATTTTACAATCAATCCTTTGTTTGTATTAATCATGAAAATAACTTTTGAAGCACAATAAATGTAACTCTTCAATGTATACAAGTAATTGAAAGTATCCTGCAATGGTCGCACCACATGATATTGGTCGCACCAAATGATGTTTTCTAGATTCAGTGAAAATTTACAGACCTAGCATTAGCCACTGTAACGAAACTAGCTGGTTTCTGACAGAAGGTCATCTTGAACTATATTATCAAAATATACATTTGTAAATAAAACTTTATTATAGTTTTCTTTTTGGGGTCATACCGCATGACGTCCAAATATGGCAACAGCATCACAGCACTTAAAATCATTACTTTTAGAAATGTATGAAAGAGGGTTACAGACCTGCCTGTTGATTCCATGTGTCCTTTGCCTATTGATGAATGATGCAACTTCATGTCTTTCACTTGGATTTAAAATAAAAGTCCCAAAATGGTCATTTCTTGATGGTCGCACCACATGATATTTGGAAAAATAGACAGGCTCGGACATCATTTGTTTGTATATTGTGGGGGAAATATATATTCAAGAAAGCTGAAATTTCATGTGGGACTACAAAACACTTCAGAAAATATGCCAAAAAAGAAAGACAATAAATTTGATTAGATTTAGAGTAATTTTTAAAAAGTTTAAAAATCAGCAGTTAAGGTCGGACGGTCGCACCACATGACTTTTTAACACTTTGAGGACAAAAAAAAAATTGCATGCTAACTAATTATTTCTGAAAAAATGATTTAGTTCCATGGAGGTCACATGTACTACATATATGTGGTAAATTATTATGAAATTTAAACACTTTTTAACTGAAGAAATTGCAGTTGGACAGAAAATATAGGCGTCATGTCATTGACCCAAATACCACTAAAATGCATAATTTATATGACAAACTTCTAGGATCTGTCTAGCTGATATATATTTAAAAAAAAAAAGTTTCGTTTCTTAAAGCATACCCGTATATGCAGAGCCATGGCCTCACTTTCATTTATAAATGCCTTGAGATCTCAAGAATGGCACAGGAATAGTTTTAAGGTGTTAACAATGAATCTAATATGGTAATTTTTACGATTAAAGTGATTTATATAGGTAGCGGTCTGAGTGAATGACCTTGACATCCGTAACATCACAGCAGGAAGTCTATCGGTCTCATCGCCATTTCCGCTATACTAAAACACAGAGCTGACTGACTGCAACTCCGATCCTCTATTTTGAGCTAATTTATCGCTATGCCACGTAGATGTGTTGCTGGCCGGTGCAGCAACATGACAGAAGGTGGATTTACGTTGCATTCATTCAAGAATGTTCAAACTGCAAAGATTTGGATGCGTTTTGCAAGAAGTTGTTCACAGGCACATTGGGCGCCTACGAAGTGGTCTCTCCTCTGCTCTGCACATTTTACTGAGGACTCGTACGAGACCTCTGATCTGTTGAGCGTTGGCTATAAGCCCGTACTGAAGGAGGGTGCAGTATCAACAATTAAAGAAAAAAAAAAGCAAGAAAAGGAAAGTATTTATTAATTAAAATTTTTTTTTTAAAGCGAGTTCAGCTGCACCAGTCCTCCCAGAGTGTGAGCCGAGGGTCGTTGGTAAAACCCAGGACTGAACGGGACATAATCGCTCAGGCAGTGACCTCCCCACGGTTGTTGCTAAAACCAGTGACATCCTGTTCCATCCCGGGTTTTAGTAATTGCCTGAGCTGAGCAGTAATGGCGGAGTACACAGTATGGAGAAAATGGAGAATGAGTGGCGCAGCCGTTTGATTTCTCCGCTGGATATTGCTGCCATCTCGTCTTTACGCGGAAGAAGCGAATGAACAGAGAACTGAACGAACAACTGAAAGTCAGATTGTTTCAAAACAAAATCGGCCACAAGGTCGGCCTTCAAGAAGTGAGAACACAGACAGGTAAGCTCCGACTCTCATTTGGATATAAAACTACTAAAAGCACTCGTTTACCTGCGTTTAGATTAATACATGTAACTTGTATTGTGTGTTTAAGTTAGCGGTATAAGATTATTTAATTTGCTTCAGAATGCGATTGTCTCAGTTCATCTGATTATTTAATTAGCGCCTTTTACATTTGATCAGTGAAAATGCATGCATGTACATGTATGCTGCATAAGTTATAACACCCAGCCTGTTTCAATGAGAGGCAACCCACAATCAATGAAGTCAAATCAGTCTTAGTTGAGCAAGTCGGTAACGCTATTTCTTACTTTCACCATAAATTTTTATTTATATGACTTTGGTCAATAGCTGTACAAGGCCTCGGCCTTAAAACCGGTTCCTGTTTTAATGTCACGCACTCAGGGCTGGCTGGCTCAGCGGAGCAGCTCGAATGCCAACTTTGCGGTCGATTTTAACTCTCAAATATATTTTATATTCCCATTTATGCAGCATACAAGAGTCAAGGATGAAGATACTATCCACTCAGAAATGTATTTAAAAATAAAAGGTTCTGCGCATCTCCTTTAAATCTCAGTCAGACTATCCATTAATGCTTTTCGAAATTCTACAACTTGTCAGTATAACCTTGGCTGCCTCTATAAACTCTGCACGAGGATAAAAGTGCTCTATAACGTGGCTCCAGCTGTGCAAGGGAATTTATCTTCTTCTGTTTAATTCACTCTGTGGCGATCAGAGTTCAGACTCCAGTTAATAGAGCCGTGCCCTCAACATTTCAGCCAAACACTAGAGGAAATGCCATGCTATCCATCTCTCCGAGATACAGCAAGATCAAGAGACAAACACATAATTAACGGACACTGGTCCAGATAACAACACAGAGTGGATATGAATCAAACAAACCCATATTGTGAGAGAGAGAGAGAGAGAGAGAGAGAGAGAGAGAGAGAGAGAAGGGTTTTTACTTTAATGCCTTTACTACACTAGAAATGTTTACTTGCTATACTCTAAATTTTAATCTCCCAAACAATCCAGTCACAATTTGGGAGGCAAGCAGGGAAAAAAACAAACAAAAAACCCAAAACATTTTGGACCATGTGCTAGAGTTATTATCGAGAAAAGATTTCCAAAATGTTGACTCAAACAAACCCTTCCCTGCCACTTATTTCAATGTTGCAACATACCTAAAAACAAAAACTTGGTTATTTTTGGGTGATACACTGGTAGGCAATGTGCTGGTCTGCAGAGCTAAAACTCTATTTCATCTTTATTATTAATAATTGTAATCTATACAACAGCCAGAAATAGTTAACTAATACTAGAGCATTATGGTTACTTTGTGCACATTGTGTGTGTTTTTTTTTTATTTATTTTATTAAATAAATATCAGCACAAAGCGCTTGGGTCAGCGCATTTTCTAAAAAAGATCTTGGCTAGACATGATGCATCAGCACTAGAGATCAGCTCCAATACTGGCACCAGCATGAGGGGACAGAAGGTACACCCAGCACATACTTACCAACATGTGCAAATCTCTAGATATAGCCATGATGCTAAACAGGTACACGGGAGTTACTGACCAAATGAAAGAGACGACGAAATGACAACTGACAGCTCAGGTGTGATGATGAAATATAGATATGGAGCAATGCTCGCAGTGTGAATGTGGACATTATTCGAGGTTACAGTGGTGGATAGCACAACCACCCATAATCAAAGCTATATTTATCATATACCTGCTGCTGACCTTCTACCGCTCATCCATCGAGAGCCTGCTGACGTACTGTATCACAGTATGGTACGGCAGCTGCACTGCTGCAGACAGGGAGAGGCTCCAGAGAGTAGTTAAGGCAGCACAGAAGATCGTTGGCTGCCCTCTCCCCTCCCTGATGGACATTTACACCTCCCGCTGCCTTAGCAGAACTAAGAATATTATCAAGGACAGCTCCCACCCTGGCTTCGATCTGTTCGACCTGTTGCCCTCAGGGAGGCGCTACAGGTGCATCAGGACAAAGACAAATCGATTAAAAAAACAGCTTCTTTCCAAAAGCCATAACCGCCCTGAACTCGGATATGCTCTGACTTTATAGTCTATTTATTTTACTAATTTATAATGTGCAGTACTTTATAAGAGGACACTCTATGCAATACTTTTATAAATGTGTAATACCTCACTCCATAATGTGAAACGCAACACATTCACCTCAGGACTGTGCACCTTACACACAACACATACACCTCAAGTCTGTGCACCTTACCTTACCTTGCAATACTTCATAATGTGCAATATTTTATCTTATAATGTGACTCTCTCGTGCAATAATTTATAATGTGACTGTCTCTGTGCAATACTTTACATGTGCAATACCTCACTCCATAATGTGTAACAACACATACACCTCAGACTGTGCACCTTACCCCCCTTAAACTCCCCTCTCTCTCTCCACGCTGTTTGCACTGTTATTGGAGATGCTTTAATCTCATTGTACATGTGTATAGTGACAATAAAGGCATTCTATTCTATCATCAAATTCTTAGTTTTTGTTTTTTTTAAATCCTATTTCACTGCTAGCTTAAAATTACAAGGGCTTAATTCAAACGTCAGTTACAACAACTAAGCTTGGATTTGTTTGGTGGAAAATTAAGGAAAAAAAAAATCATACATATGGGCCACTTTTTCCATGGAACATCCAAAAGGCTACCAAAACTTCACTATATATTTCACAAGAGGAAAACATACCAGCAGACGTTGAAAAACTGGAAAAGTGAGCGATAGCAGAAATATTGTCAAAGTCCTACTTGGAAGCGAGGAAAAGTGACGGAGACTTTTACAAGAGGACTTCATTATTGGGCTTCACTCAGCAAAGCAGTTTTGTTTTGAACAACTGCAGTGTAACAATGACCTACGACCAAAAGTAACTTTGAACCTGAACGGTCAACCTGGATATAGCTTGTATACAAGTTGGGTTGTTCAGGCTTTTTGGATTTGAACCATTTTTATTGTTAGAACTTTGACTTTGTAAATTGCATTGACAAAACTACAATTACATTTGATCAGAATCAGGATTCAATATTGGTAAGGTCATCCCCCTGTTAATTTTTTGTAAAAGCTACAATTGTTCCATCAAATGTGTATGCAATAATAATAATGGCTGTCGTTTCCCATGGTATATCAGATATATTCCATTCAGCTACTTGTCTTTGAACTTGAACTGTCAACCTATATGTAGCTTGTATATACAGTTGTGGTCAGAAGTTTACATACAGTGACATGAATGTCATCTTGGATATGACTGTCATGGCAATATTTGGGCTTCCAGTAATTTCTTTGAACTGTTCTTTTTCTGTGGCAGAATGTACAGCATGCATCTTTAATTAAAAAAAAACAAAACACTAGAATTTGGTGCACAAGTTTTAATTTTCTTTGTGTTTTCTGAAATCAACACAGGGTCAAAATTATACAATACAGTGTCAAAAAATTTACATAAGCTCACTTAGATTATTAATTCAGAGGTGCTGAAACTTCCAAAATGTCTCATCTTGCCAAGACAACTTAACTTGCGGGTAATCATGATTGACTACAGCTGGTAGCTTCTCTGTGCCTTCATAAAAAGGGTTCGTTTACAGCATTCATTGGATTGACCAACACACAATACAATGGGAAAGTCCAAGGAGCTCAGTGCAAATCTGAGAAAGAGGATCGCAGATGTACACAACTCCGGAATGTCTCTCGAAGCCATTTCTAAACAACTGCAAATTCCAAGATCAGTTCAAACAATTGTATGCAAGTTATTGTGAGGTGTCACTTTGCCAAGCCACTTTGCTTCAGCTGAAAAGAAATTGGTTTGGATGGTCAGGAACAACCTGTTCCAGAGCCCTGCCATGAACTGGAAGCTGATGGATCACCGTCTACAGTTCAGAGCACCATGGACTAAAGAGGCTGCTATCCAAGAAATAACCACCTGCTCCAAAATTGACACCTTCAAGCTTAAAGTTTGAAGCTGACCACACAAAGAAAAATCCTTCTGGAGGAAAGCTGTATGGTCAGATGAGACTAAGATTAAGTTGTCTGGCCAAAATGACCACCATGTACAGAGACACACTGTACCAGCTGGTGGTAGGATCATGATGCTCTGGGGCCGTTTTGCTGCCAGTGGAACTGGTTCATTGCACAAAGTGGATGGAATAATGGAGGACTACCTCAGAATTCTTCAGCATAAACCATCAGAAACTTGAACATGACTTGGGCATTACAACAGGACAATGAACCCAAACACACATCAGAGCTGGTTGTGGAGGATAAAGCAGGCTAACATTAAGCTTAAAACAAGTCCTGACTTCAACCCTATTGAAAATATATGGACCGTGCTTCTAAGTCGAGTCCATGCCAAGGAAAAAAACAAAAAATTGAATTGAACTCTACCAATTCCACCATGAAGAGTTGTGAAATATCCAACCAGAATTCTGCCAGAAGCTTGTTCATGGTAAACAAAAATGTTTGATCAAGGTGAATCTTACAAAGAGGCATTTTACCCAAATATGAGGTAATAATAATAATAAAGTTCAATTTATATAGCACCTTTCACAAACCCAAGGACGCTTTACAAAAGAGTTACCACCAAAAAAAAAAAAAAAGAGGTGTGCTGTATGTATATTTTTGACACTGTTGATTTCAGAAAACCCAAAGAAAAATTCAAGCTTGTGCACCAAAATTTTTTATTAAATTAAAGATATATGCTGTACATTCTATCACAGAAAAAGAAAAAACAGTTCAAAGAAATTACTGAAAGCGCAAATATTGCCATGACATTCATGTCACTGTATGTAAACTTCTGACCGCAACTGTAAGTTGGGTTGTTGTTCGGGCTTTTTGGACTTGCACCATTTTTACTGTTAGAACTTTGACTTTGTACACTGCTGACAGAACATTGAATTACATTTGATCAGAATCGGCATTCAGTATTGGTAAGTCACCCCCCTGTTCTTAACTTTTTGTAAAATCTATAATTGTTCTGTTGAATGTGCATGAACAATAATAAAAAAAAAAATTGGCTATCAGATATATTCTATTCAGCTACTTGTCTTTGACTCGTTCAGTATCATTCTAGCTGAATGGAATCGGATATACCACTCAAAGCCAGCCGATATTATTTAAATAGCCACTATACACATTTGAAAAATGAACCAAATATTAAGTGATACAATAAATCTGTACTGAGGGGTCCAAACATTTTTGAAGGAGGGTGCTCTAGTAAACGGAAATAAGTGGGGAAACATTCTGATGGTGCGGCGCTGGAGGATGATCTAGTGGGAAATGCATAACCAGTCTGGCCAACATTTCTACATCAGCTCTGCAGTAACCAGGAGTGAACAATGCACATCATGCTCATCATCAAGGAGAGGTAGCCGGATTATATCTAGGAGCTACGGTCAAAATATTTCCCACCACATTCACCACTAATCCCTGCCTGCACAAGATATGCTTTCAAATGTGACGAAGCCAAAAAAAAAAATTGCACAAATTGGTTTAAAATCACAGAAAATGAAGAAGCGCCATTGAAAAGCTGTCAGGCACAGGGTTCTTAGTGAGGAGGATAAGAATGGATTTAAACGTAAATAAATTGGCTGAGGTGATGAGAGAGGTGGGACTTGGCCCAGGGAAGAGTATTCTCTGTCTGACTGGCGTGGCTAATATGTCTTCAGTCTTGGCATGTTCCCAGTGAACACCGAATCGCCTCTGCTGGTTAAAGCAGTATGAACGTCTATAATAAGGGCATTAAAATCAGGTCCTAACCTTTGCCACAATAAGCCTTCCTTTCACCCCACTGCAGAAGGCTATAGTGAAGCCTAATAAAATCCTATTTACAGTTCATTATCCAAATGTCATGACAGCCCACTAGCCAGCTAACTTATGTGGCTTGTCAACGCTAGCTATTAGGCTGGATATTAAACGTGTTCATATTTCATCTGTCAACCTTAATGAGATGGAAATGGGGTCTCATATTGTGGGGAGAAGAGTGCTGGACACCTCCCCCCCGTCAGGCATAGGAAGGAAGAAGCCAGGTTTTTGTGACTACAGCATGATTTTTCAAGCAAAAAGCTGTTTGATGAAATAACACTGGTTATATAGTGGTTAAGATAAACAAAGGCATATTGGGTTCTCAACCTTTTCTGCTTTGAGGCCCACCTATTCATTGTAACGAATCGTGGCCCATTAAAAAATTATTTTGGCTCATCTGTTCTATTAGAATCTAATAATCTATTGTAAAAGTGTATTAACGGAATGCGACATCACTCCCTGTTACAGATGGGAGCCCAGGAATAAAATAAATGCAATAAAAGCAAACTGTTTTTAATTGTAGGTATTGTATTTAAAACTGTCTGGATGTGCCAGAAGCCAAACCCATGCATGCAGGGCATTCTCAATTAAAAGGGATTCATGATCCAAAAGTGGAGTCTGGTCCATTAACACAAGAACTTATTGCCATGTTTGTGTCCAGCAAACAAGCAAGTTATTAAAACCAAGACGTACACTCAAAAGAAGTGGCTTTAGAAACCACTCAATGGGATTAGATCCTTACACGCTAACAAAGAAGGATTTTTCCTACAAGCTGGAAAATCATCTATCCGCTGAGTTCCCCGACATCTCAAACTACCTGGTGCTGCAGACATCGTTCTACACGGACACACAGATGAAAACCTGGAAGAGCACGGAGGCGTACAACTTTTTATACGTGGCTGGGTTAAAGATCTGGAGATCGGGGCACTATAAGATAAATCCTGTATCATTTCATATTCCATATTCATACTTGATATAAGAGACTTTTATACGTATTTCAATTTTTGTAATGTTTGTGTGTTAGGATTTAAATTTTTTTTTTATACTTATTTTTTTGCACTGGAAAGGGAGAAGCTTCTAATCTTGTTATACAATTGATTGTAAAATGACAATAAAGGGCATTCTATTCTATTTATCCCCAGGTAAAGAGAAATTTCTGGGCTTTGTACACGTCTTTGCAATGTTTGCTAGAATGCTACAAGTTTTCATATCAGATGTAAACCTTCCACAGCTGTTCGATTTGCAACCCTCCCTGCTTTTCTCTTCCAGGTAAATCATTCACACAGATCCAGAGAAACCCCTTTAAAGACCTGGGTATTACATATATTGTATTACACACACACACGTTGGGTTTACAATATGGTGACCATGATCAAACAGTAAACAAAAACACATCTGCGGACTGAAGCATGTGCTGAACTTCGAAACATCATGAAATAATGGAAAATGGTGAGAAAACGGATTTATGAATCCAAATGAATTAAAATTTTTTATATAAAAATCAGGCAGCACGGTGGTGTAGTGGTTAGCGCTGTCGCCTCACAGCAAGAAGGTCCGGGTTCGAGCCCCGTGGCCGGCGAGGGCCTTTCTGTGCAGAGTTTGCATGTTCTCCCCGTGTCCGTGTGGGTTTCCTCCGGGTGCTCCGGTTTCCCCCACAGTCCAAAGACATGCAGGTTAGGTTAACTGGTGACTCTAAATTGACCGTAGGTGTGAATGTGAGTGTGAATGGTTGTCTGTGTCTATGTTCACACTGCAGGCTGAAGTGACTCAAATCCGATCTTTTCGCCCATATGCGACCTGTATCCGATCTTTTATTGACAATATGAACGACACAGATCCGATTTTTTCAAATCCGACCCAGGCCGTTTGGATATGTGGTCCTAATTCCGATTCCTATCCGATCTTTTCATATGCGACTTCAGTCTGAACCGCCAGGTCGCATTCATCCGACTTACACGTCATCAACAAGCCACAAACGTCACTATTCTGCGCTGAAGTAGGCGGCGGGTCTCTCAAAAAAAGTTACAACAACATGGCGCATAATCACGGGCGCAGATAGAGAGTGGGACTCGTCCCACCCAGATTTAAATTCACCTCGCTCGGTCCCCCCCACTTATAGGGAGGAAAAACCGTCTATGCTGTCTTTCTTTGCATAAGGCAAACCTCACGGAAAAATCAAAAGACTAATTACCATTCGGTTTATTGAGGTGCACAGCAGTGTATACATAGTTGCAACAACTCATAAAACAAAACAAAGACTGATATTCGATTGGTTGAGCTGCGCAGACTGCACAGGTTGCGAGCTCGAGCTTGGTTTGCTGGCAGCTTTGTCCCCCCCAGTTCAAAAAACGTATCTGCGCCCCTGCGCATGACATCAATGCGAGGGACGCTTCGGGCTGTGAAGGTTCTGAATCTTCTCAATGGAAGGACGCAGAGGTTAGGGAGCTGATTTCCATTTGGGGGGATGCAGCTATTCAAGCTAGATTGGATGGGTCATACTGCAACCGGGCGGTTTTACTTCCGTAAACACTGGCCATGCTCACTGCGTGTGACGTCGTCGTATCCTGCAATGCGCATGCGGAACACTTTTAGGTCGGTTTTCGTTCACACTGAGGATCACATATAAGTCGCATATATTTGTTAATGTGAACGACCTCACAAAAAAATCGGATTTCACAAAAAAATAGGAATTGAGCATTAAGCCTTGCAGTGTGAACGTAGAGCTTGTGTCAGCCCTGTGACGACCTGGCAACTTGTCCAGGGTGTACCCCGCCTTTCGCCCGTAGTCAGCTGGGATAGCTGAACCGATTCCAAAAAAGTTGGGACAAAGTACAAACTGTAAATAAAAACAGAATGCAATGATGTGGAAGTTTCAAAATTCCATATTTTATTCAGAATAGAACATAGATGACATATCAAATTTTTAAACTGAGAAAATGTATCATTTAAAGAGAAAAATTAGGTGATTTTAAATTTCATGACAACAACACATCTCAAAAAAGTTGGGACAAGGCCATGTTTACCACTGTGAGACATCCCCTTTTCTCTTTACAACAGTCTGTAAACGTCTGGGGACTGAGGAGACAAGTTGCTCAAGTTTAGGGATAGGAATGTTAACCCATTCTTGTCTAATGTAGGATTCTAGTTGCTCAACTGTCTTAGGTCTTTTTTGTCGTATCTTCCGTTTTATGATGCGCCAAATGTTTTCTATGGGTGAAAGATCTGGACTGCAGGCTGGCCAGTTCAGTACCCGGACCCTTCTTCTACGCAGCCATGATGCTGTAATTGATGCAGTATGTGGTTTGGCATTGTCATGTTGGAAAATGCAAGGTCTTCCCTGAAAGAGACGTCGTCTGGATGGGAGCATATGTTGCTCTAGAACCTGGATATACCTTTCAGCATTGATGGTGTCTTTCCAGATGTGTAAGCTGCCCATGCCACACGCACTAATGCAACCCCATACCATCAGAGATGCAGGCTTCTGAACTGAGCGCTGATAACAACTTGGGTCGTCCTTCTCCTCTTTAGTCCGAATGACACAGCGTCCCTGATTTCCATAAAGAACTTCACATTTTGATTCGTCTGACCACAGAACAGTTTTCCACTTTGCCACAGTCCATTTTAAATGAGCCTTGGCCCAGAGAAGACGTCTGCGCTTCTGGATCATGTTTAGATACGGCTTCTTCTTTGAACTATCGAGTTTTAGCTGGCAACGGCGGATGGCACGGTGAATTGTGTTCACAGAATGTTCTCTGGAAATATTCCTGAGCCCATTTTGTGATTTCCAATACAGAAGCATGCCTGTATGTGATGCAGTGCCGTCTAAGGGCCCGAAGATCACGGGCACCCAGTATGGTTTTCCAGCCTTGACCCTTACGCACAGAGATTCTTCCAGATACTCTGAATCTTTTGATGATATTATGCACTGTAGATGATGATATGTTCAAACTCGTTGCAATTTTACACTGTCGAACTCCTTTCTGATATTGCTCCACTATTTGTCGGCGCAGAATTAGGGGGACTGGTGATCCTCTTCCCATCTTTACTTCTGAGAGCCGCTGCCATTCCAAGATGCTCTTTTTATACCCAGTCATGTTAATGACCTATTGCCAATTGACCTAATGAGCTGCAATTTGGTCCTCCAGCTGTTCCTTTTTTGTACCTTTAACTTTTCCAGCCTCTTATTGCCCCTGTCCCAACTTTTTTGAGACGTGTTGCGGTCATGAAATTTCAAATGAGCCAATATTTGGCATGAAATTTCAAAATGTCTCACTTTCGACATTTGATATGTTGTCTATGTTCTATTGTGAATACAATATCAGTTTTTGAGATTTGTAAATTATTGCATTCCGTTTTTATTTACAATCTGTACTTTGTCCCAACTTTTTTGGAATCGGGGTTGTATACTGACTTACGAAGAGAGGTGGGATTAAATAAGTTTTTACTTCAGCCCACTCCTTTTTGGACATGTAAACTCAAAACTGCGTAGTGCGTCCTTGTTAGTATTTTTGTTGTTTTCTTTTGATATATTATCTATACTTTTTATGGTTTTTCAATTTAGTGGCTTTTTACGTGTTCTTGTTGCAAATGATGTTTTGCTTTTCTTGTTTTCTGTTTATTTATTCATTGTTTGTTTACATGTTCGAAATAAAGATAAAATCCTTTGCTCTGTCACCCTCTCTCACTTCATGGGGAACCCGGAAAACCTTTTCAGTTTCACGGTTTGTTCGATTCGAGCAGCCAAAAACAAAGCAAGCGTAGGGCATTTTACAACTAGCAAGGTGCCACAGCGACAGTAACACTTTGTAAACAGTGAGCTTAGCTGACCACCACTTCATGTCTTGTACAGTATATCTAATCAGGTGGATGAGATGTCTGATGCAACCCAGCAATTGTACCCTACAAACTAGCTTCTACTTGGGGGAAAAAAAAAATTGCGGCCCACTAGATGGGCGGTGGCCCAGTGGTTGAAAAACACTGGTCTATAATATGCATGTTATTCCTCGTGTTCTGGATTTCTGTTCATATAATAAATTATATACAGCATAAAGGAGAGCAATAGGTTAACACTTTTTTTTTAAAAAGCTTGTATTAAGTACTTCATGTACTGGTTCACCTTGTATTGCAGTTTCCGTTTGACCCTTCCCAAAGATTGCTGCTGTGGCCTAAAATAACATTTAAGTTACAATTATACATTTATTTATTCATTATATGACACTACAGATGGGCAAAATACTATGTGGTAATGATATTGCGATGCAACATGATTATGAAATGCCATGCAGTGCATTAAAGAAACAAACTGATGAACCGCTGGACTTAAAATTCAGTCAGTGTCAGACATTGTGCAATCACAATATCCAATAGACTTAACAGCCCTTTTGAAATTCTGACGCTGTTTCACCGCTGATTATCTACAATGTTCAACCCGTATCAATACAAATCCCATTAGCACTTTAAATCAATTTGATTATCCAGCCAACTTGCATGACAAATTCCAATTTTTCACATCTCCAGTTCCCATGAGTCACCCTGCCTGCTTAGACACAGCAGTGGTTTTTACGTGCTGGTCCCTAATCTTTTTAGTAGGAGACATGAAAACTAAGTTTGTACCAGCTACCTATTGAACGCCTCAATTTCCTGCACACAAATCAATGGAGTAATGAATAGCTATGCTAATGACGAGCATGAAAACGGCTACTTAAGTGATACACAGAACCTTTATTTTTAAATACATTTCTGAGTGGATAGTATCTCCATCCTTGACTCTTGTATGCTGCATAAATGGGACTAAAAAAATGTATTTGAGAGTTAAAAAAAAAAATAAATAAAAAATCCGACCGTAAAGTTGGGATTGGAGCTGCCCCGCTGAGCCAGCCAGCCCTGAGTGAGTGACGTCACAGCGGTAACTGGTTTTAAGGCCGAGGCCTTGTACAGCTATAGACCAAAATCATAAATAAAAATTTACAGTGAAAGAAATAGCGTTACCAACTTGCTCAACTAAGACTGATTTGACTTCAGTGATTGTGGGTTGACTCTCATTAAAACAGGATGGGTGTTCTAACTTATGCAGCATACATGTACATGCATGCATTTTCACTGATAAAACGTAAAAGGCTAATTAAATAATCAGATGAACTGAGACCATCACATTCTGAAGCAAATTAAATCATCTTATACCGCTAACTTAAACACACAATACAAGTTACATGCATTAATCTAAATGCAGGGAAACAACGTGGTGGTTTTTTTTAATATCCAAATGAGAGTCGGCGCTTACCCGTCTGTGTTCTCACTTCTTGAAGGCCGACCTTGTGGCCGATTGTTTTGAAACAAGCTGACTTTCAGTTGTTCGTTCAGTTCTTTGTTCATTCGCTTCTTCCATGTAAAGGCGAGATGGCAGCAATATCCAGCGGAGAAATCAGACGGCTGCTCCACTCATTCTCCATACTGAGTACTCCGCCATTACTGCTCAGCTCAGACAATTACTAAAAGCTGGGACGTCACCGGTTTCAGCAACAACGGCGGGGAGGTCACTGCCTGAACAATAATACGTCACGTCACGTCCCATCCCAGATTTTACCGACAGCCCTCGGCTCACACTCCAGGAGAACTGGTGCAACTGAACTTACTTTCCTTTAAAAAAAATAATAAAATACAACAACAACTTTCCTTTTCTTGTAGTTAACTGTTGGTCCTGCACCCTCTTTCAGTACGGACTTATAGCCAGCGCTCCTCAACAGATCAGAGGTTTCATACGAGTCTTCAGTAAAATGTGCAGAGCAGAGGAGAGACCAATTTATAGGCGCCCAATGTGTCTGTGAACTTCTCGCAAAATGCGTCCAAATTTTTGCAGTTTGAACATTCTTGGGCCATGAATGCAACATAAATCCACCTTCTGTTGTGCTGCTGCACCGGCCAGCAACACATCTACATGGCATGGCGATAAATTAGCTCAAAATGGAGGATCGGAGTTGCAGTCAGCTCTGTGTTTTAGCATAGCAGAAATGGCGATGAGACCGATAGACTTCCTGCTGTGATATTACGGACGTCAAGGTCATTCACTCAGACCGCTACCTATATGAATCACTTTAATCATAAAAATTACTACATTAGATTTATTGTTCGTGCTTAAAACTATTCCTGTGCCATTCTTGAGGTCTCAAGGCATTTATAAACAATAAGTGAAGCCATGGCTCTGCGTATATGCTTTAAGGATAAAGAGAGTAATGGAGAAAGAATTAAATACTACAGTATATCGGATTACCCACATGGACTCAAGTCTGTTTAAATGATAGATTTTTTTTTTTTTAAGTCATACCTCAGACTAGAAAACTAACATAGGTTAACTATTCGAATGGCAAAATGAGACTAGTAAATTTCCTCCGAGAGCCATTTTAAGATGCTTCTCGAACCACAACAAAAGCTTATCAATACCACATCATTTGGGAACCTCAAAGAACCACTCAGAGCTCTTTTAAAGAATGAAAACAGACACGGGGTGCACTTAGCCACTGTTACGATTTCTCTTACAGCCTGGGATATTAGCCTCACCATTATTTCCTGTTAGCCGTTTCCCTCAACACGGCTATCGAAAGCCTTCTGTTTGTTTGTAGATAATTCCATCCTCCTACCCCCTCTACCCCCTGTTACAAGATGGAGAATGGGAGGAAAATGGACATGAGGGCTTTTCTTTCTCTTTCCTATAAAAGGACGACAGGCCCTGTAATTTTGCTTCAATTCAAGCTTCATTTGGACTGGAACACTCCTGCTATCATTTTTGCCGTACAATGGCCTGGTTCAATTAGGAGAGACATCATGAATCCATTACGCATGGCCAGGAAAACCTACACTCTTCTTTTTCTGGCCAGACAAGGCAGACCAGGGGAAAAAGAGCAGGATGTGCTCTTCAGTCATCACATATCCCCATGTAATAATCTTTATGGTATATGTCGATGCTTATATTAGTGTAACAGTACACTAAACTTGACTACCAGTTCAAATTGAGTTTAAAAAAAAAAAAACTAGAAAAGAACTGAGAGCGCAGACCTCCACCAAGGCAATCCGTTCATAACTTTTTCCGTAATGTTCCTAACAAACAAACCAACAAAGAAACCAATGCTAGCGAAAACACAACCTCCTTGGCGGAGATACATAAAAAAAAAAAAAGACCAGCACATCCATTGTTCCTTTCAACTGAGATATTTCACCTGATGTCACAGGGTCACGTGACGCCCCGGTGTCCGCCATTTTGAACGTCAAGCTACAAATTAACGCTGCAGACAAAGAGGGAGAACCGGCTTGAAAAAAAAAAAACGTGTTACAGACACCTAGAATAGATTAATTTGTCAGTAAGCACTCTATAAATAACCATGGTGTTTGCTTGTTGTGCTGTGGGCTGCCACAACAGACAGGGACAGCGTGCAGGACGCTCCTTTTACCGGTTTCTAGTGATGGGAATTTCGGCTCTTCTTACTATAAGGAGCCGGCTCTTTCGGCTCCCAAACGGCTCCTGAGATTTTATTTTTGATTTAATTGCTGCAATTAACTAGTTAATTAATTACATTATTATTTATATTTTATCAGTAGGATGTTTTCCATGGGGCGGCACGGTGGTGTAGTGGTTAGCGCTGTCGCCTCACAGCAAGAAGGTCCTGGGTTCGAGCCCCGGGGCCGGCGAGGGCCTTTCTGTGTGGAGTTTGCATGTTCTCCCCGTGTCCGCGTGGGTTTCCTCCGGGTGCTCCGGTTTCCCCCACAGTCCAAAGACATGCAGGTTAGGTTAACTGGTGACTCTAAATTGAGCGTAGGTGTGAATGTGAGTGTGAATGGTTGTCTGTGTCTATGTGTCAGCCCTGTGATGACCTGGCGACTTGTCCAGGGTGTACCCCGCCTTTCGCCCGTAGTCCGCTGGGATAGGCTCCAGCTTGCCTGCGACCCTGTAGAAGGATAAAGCGGCTAGAGATGATGATGAGATGAGATGTTTTCCATTTTATTTTTTAGTTTTTGTAGCCATTGTAAAGCTTTGTAAAGTATAGCAGTGTAATAATGTTCTAGCTATAGAAATAAAAAACTTACCAATTAATAAATTATTTTCTCACAAACATAATGCAAAACTGTGTTATATTACCAATATAAAATACACAGCTGATTTTCCCCTCCTCAGGTGCCTCACAGACTCCTCTCCCCTGTGCTCCACAGCTTTAAGCATTACACCAATTTTCGTATTTTCGCAGCTGTGAATGACATCAACCAAAAAAAGTAGGCGTACACCATGCTACTTTTTTTCCTTTGAGTGATAATAGACAACACAAAGACGCAATCGGACAGCAACTTTTTCTGTGAAAGTCTCTCTCTCTCTGAGGCACCTAAGGACAAAAAACTAATTCGGCTCCCCAACTCGGCTCCCACCGAAGAGCCGGCTCCCGTCGTTCACTTCAAAGAGCTGGCTCTTTGAACCGGATTGTTCGCGACCGACACGTCACTACCGGTTTCCTACTGACCCAGACAAGAGGGATTACAGCTGTGAAGAGACAGGATTGGGAGCCAACAGAGTACTCCAGACTTTGCAGTGATCATTTCATTTCAGGCTAGTTCATCAGTTAACGCAATTTTGATAAAATATATAGCAAAAAGTAAATGGGTCAGTGTTTGTTAACCCATCTGAGCAGTGAAACAAGGCAGTGTTAATTTGTCTAGGGTTGCATGTAGCAGACATCAGACATAAAACGCAATAACAGAGGCTAGAAAGAAATGGGACACAGAAATAAATAAACAGGGCTCCATACCAAGGCTGGGTACAGTGTTTGTGATAAAAGACAGATCCAATTTAACACGAATCACAGCTTACTTTCTTGTTAAAATGTGCAAAGGTCTCCACCATCTCATACCGCCTTGCACTGAAGGACTTAAGCGTGCCGTCCAAAATGGCTGCGTCACATGACTTGGTCACGTGGGTGAAATACCTCAATAGTGAAGCATTTTCCGGATGACGCGCCCTCTAATGGCCAGAGGCAGAAGCGCAGACAGCAGAGGAGAAAAAAAAAAAAAAAAAAAGGACTCAGAGCGCAGACCGCCACCAAGAATCCTTTTAAAAAATCCGGGATCCAGAAGGTGATCCCAATCACCGCCAAAATGTAATGGATTGTTACTTGTGCCCAGTCACACCTCTGGAAAAAACTTCAGAGCAATCCGTTCATTACTTTTTCCGTAATGTTGCTAACAGACCAACCAACAAACAAACCAACGCTACCGAAAACAACCTCCTTGGCGGAGGTAAAAAAAAAAAAGTCCATGTACAATAGACCACACCAAAACACTCTGCTTATAAATACTGCTCGACAGGTCAACCCTTTTAGCATGGAGGAGTTTAATCTCTGAAATGTGTTTCAGAGAGCAGAAATCGACTGGCCTCCTCTCTAAACCGATCATACTTTCTGCTCAGAGAGTACATTTTCAGTGCCCATGTGCTCCTTCTATGCCACCCATGATTAAGAGAAACCATATCAGCAGGACCAATAGTACTCAGGAACTGGGCTGCATCTGTGGAATTGATGTCAGGGCCATAAGGTGGGAATGAGAAATCAAACTCTTTGACTGGTCCTGTCTCCTAGCTGTCCATAAAACAGGACTTGGCCTTCACTGCTATTTCTATGTTGCTACTTTTAAATGGAATGAGCTCTTGTCTGTCACACCATTGTGTGTGTATTTGAAGAATTGGTAGCAATGACAGGCCATTTTTAAAATCGAACTGTGATCAAGGAGTGTGGCGTATCAGAGTATGAAGTTCTGAATTCAACACTGGTTTTATTCCCCTCCAGGTTAAATAGAACAGAAGTTACAACTGTTTGAAATTTTCAATTTTTTGAAACTCCACCCCCCGTCAGCCTTATTTGGCTGCTTCCGGCAATATACATCCATCTTGAGAAAGTAAAGTACCTTCAGGAGCAATTATTTTGCCCAAAACATCTATCAATTGCTCAGGGTTTAAAAATAAACTTTTGCTCTAGGATTTTTGAAATTTAATTGCATTATTTGCATAGTGAGACGGCGTAAACTACCCAAATCAATTTCAACAACTGAGCAATGGTATGAGCAGAACTGTTGATCGTAGGTACTTTGCTGGCTATGATGCCAAATCATTAGTCTGGTTAACACCAGACCATATCACAAGTGAAATATGGTCTGGAATCCGCCTATTGAATTTCTCGTAGAGGAGGTGTGGTTTACGATTGTCAACGGCCGTTTATTGGACGTTGCGAATGTCTATCATTTGGCGTATACGTAGCCCATGGCCAATCATGGCAGTTGTACCCGGTGACGTAGTTAGAGTGACGAAGAAGACGAAGAAGAGAAGGAAAGAGAAAGAGAAGGCAAAACAAAAATAGGAAAACAATGGCACCGAACGATTACTGCCGTTTGTGCAAGACAAATATGAGAGAAGCTGGACCCTCCGTATTTGGACATTCAACATGCTAAATGTGATCCGTAAACAGTCCCAAATAAACTACAAGCTTCTGTTTGTCGAGTAGTACGCGTCACCGTCTTTCCACCCCTCCCCACTCTCTGATTGGCTCCCTAACTCAGGCGAGCCTTTAGACCATAGTTTCCATGCTGTCTTTTCAGATCGGAACGATTGTGCAAAGCAGCATGGGATTTCCCAGGCTACCGAATCATTCTAACCCAGCTAAAGATCATGAAGGATAATCTACACAGATTCCTTTTAAAAGTATTAAATCTCTCCTCTCTCTACAACTCGCCTAATTGGCATACAAACGCCCCTTATTGCATGTGATGGCACAACAAGGCAAAAGGTGGCGGCACAGTTCCACATGTTACTTTGCAGAGGGTGGCGCTCAAAAGTGCTACGTAGTACATGTTTCTAATTAAACGTGACATCCCTGAACCTTCTCTTTTTCTCTCTAGCCTCCAGAATCCAATATTTTCCATAGAAGGATATGCATCTATTGACTGTGACTAGAACTTCTGCCGTCTCTGGCCGGCTTCCGGTTTGACCGAAATTACCGTGAAAAGGCCTACCAGGGCCCATGATTGTTCCCGACCTTTGGTATCGATTTCGGACAGTGTCGACCAATAGAAAGCGAGCTAGAGTCTAACACCAAAGGGGTGACACACGTCATCAGCTTTCGGCCCAAATCCAACATGGCAGCGTTGAGCGGTTTCACCGTTAACGTTCAGAAAAAAAGATCGCCGTGTCAAAAATAATCGGTATCATGCAAATCTGAGTGCATATTCTGAAAATTCAGGGGATTTTTTTTTCTGTAAAATATCCAGCTCTTGTTAAGCTGAAGGACTTTTCATGTTGGTACACCGTGATCGAAAACTTGAAATTTAACTATGGCTTCCCACATGGTAAGCGCTGCTGGCGTTACTAGTAATGGTTTATGGGAATGAGGTGAAGGACAGGATGGGATGACAAGACCGTGCGTCATTGCCAAGCAAGAAGAAGAAAAAAAAAATCTGCATCAGCATAGATGTGTATGTTAGCATTTGGAAACAGAATTATTACAGGAAAAGCATGCTATTATTAGAAAGTATTTTATTATTATTAGGAATCATTTTGCTCATATGGATTTTTTTTCCTTGTTTGGCAGCAATGTGCTTCTGTACACATTTGTAGCTACTTAAGGTCGTTTACACTGACAGTTGCTATCAAGCTAATGGAAAAAAAAAAAAACGTACTTGATGTTTCTTTTAATAACAAGCTGTTTTCTCAGAATGACAAGATCATGTAATGTACACTAATCCAATCAGCCAATCACGTGGCAGCAGCACATCATCAGATCATGCAGATACAGGTCAAGACCTTGAGTGAATGTTTACATCAAACATCAGAATGGGGGGGAAACATGTGATCTCATGGATCTCAACATCATGACTGTTAGTGCCAGACGAGCTGGACTGAATATTTCAGAAATTGCTGATCTCCTGGGATTTTTTCACAGAGTGGCATGCAAAACAAATTGCATCCTGTGTGTGGAGGGTCTGCAAGCTGAAACACCTCGTTGATGAGCGAGATCAGAGGAGAACTACTAGACTGGTCTGAGCTGACAGGAAGTCTATAGTAAAACAAAATAATCACTCTTTACATCTGTAGTAAGCAGAAAAGCATCTCAGAACACACAACACATCAAACCTTGAGGTGGATGGGCTACAACAGGAGAGGACCAGATCAGGTTCCTCATCTGTCAGCCAAGAACAAGAATCCGGGTCCATCACGAGCACAGACTCGCCCAAACTGGACAGCTGAAAACTGGGAAAAGACAAAATCTTGCTCTTGGCTGACAGGAATCCAATGTGACCTTCTGTGTTTGTAGCCGATCCAGATCAACGTTTTGCACATGCAGAGATGCTTTTCTGCTCGCCACGGTTGTCAAGTGTGACCTATCCTTCCTGGCAGCTCGAAACAATCTGGCCATTTTCCTCTGACCTCGCTTATCAACAAGGTCACTCACTTTTTTTTGCTTGCTTGTTTTTCTACACCATTCTGTATAAACACTAGAGACTATTGTGTGCGAAATTCCCAGGAGGAGATCTGCAGTTTCTGAAATACTCAAACCAGTCCTCGTGGTACCAACATCCATGTCATGATCAAAAGTCCGAGAACTCACCCCCTTCCCCCCATTCTGTTGTTTGATGTGAACATTAACTGAATCTCTTGATCGGCATCACTGCATGAACTGGATCTGTATGGCTATGCTCCTCAATATCTAACGGAATCACTTCAACCCTTCTCTACCACTTGCCGTCTCAGATCTTCGTATTCTGGTCTGTTGTCCGTCCCCAAATTTAAATAATCCACCATGGGTCCCAGGCCCCAAGCTGTGGAAATCTCTGTCTTTTCAGAATTGTACATCTCTTCCCAAATTTTTATATCTCCGCTATCCCTCCTCTCCCGATCACTGACTGTTTTATCCTTTTCAGTGCTTTGAGCTAGTCTGCTGTCTTTATGCTCATGTAAATTGAAAGGCACTATATACATTAAACTTGTATCTGCATCATGTGCTGATGGGGGTTATTTTTTTTCTTGCATGGCAGCAGTGGCTTGTGTGTGACCGTATAGCACTGTGAGAAAATAAGATGGTGAGGAAATGCTCTCACATGTGCTATGGCACTGTATATCAGAACTTTTATAATAAAAAAAGTTTTAAAAAACAGGGTCTCTTACTTTATAAACAAGAGTGCTCGGAGAGCACAATATCCTCCGCTGGTAACGATGCCATAACTCGGGTAAAATGTGACTGAGCTGAACAAAATTGCAATATGCGTATTACCGATATATAACAAAGAATCCTCCCAAGTTTTGTGAAATTCCTCCAAAAATTGTGAGAGGAGTTGATTTCAGAAGGTGAGTACCCTTCCCGGGACGGACAGACTGACATCGCTGCGACATAATCCCCCTTCGGGCCTTTCAGCCAGCGGGGGATAAAATTCGTGAGGGAAGTTGATTTCAGAAAGCAAGCACACCTTGATGAAATTGCCAAAGTACAAGTTTGTTAACAATCAAGCGCAGAACTCTGGGAAAATTTACCCAAATTAAACGAAATTTCAATATGCGTATAACTGTCATATAACAAAGGCTTCTGCCAAGTTTGGTGAAATTCCTCCACAAATTGTGAGAGGAGTTGATTTCAGAAGAACGTACACCCTCGTGAAATTGTCAAAAGTTATTTAATCAAGGGTCAAAACTCTGGGAAAATTTTCATAAACGAAATTAAATCGCAATATGCGTATTAGCATCATATAACAAGGCCTTTCGCCAAGCTTCGAGAAATTCATACAAAAGTTGCGAGTCGATTTCAGAAGGTGAGCACACCATGAAATTGTCAAAGTATAATTGTGCCCAAATCCAGAATCCAGGGACACATGTCGGCCTGGGGGCATTTTGAGTTATTGACAGATTCAGAAAGTACAGTTTCTAAGCTTTCCAATGATGCCTTCCATGTGGAGATCTGACAACATTTGAAGAATGTGTGGCCTTTTGAAAGTGTATACTTATTAAAACAGAAAAGGGAGAAAATCACCCTCAAAGTTTTCCATCTCAGCTACTCTGGGTGTAGGGCGGGCACATAATGCTGCTCATTTGCATGACATTAAGGAAAGCTCTACCCCCAATGAGCTAGCATGATGCTACTTTCATGTAAACAAAGATCACCACGTCAATTTTCCTTCCATGCAAAGTAGGGTTGGGCGGTATCCAAATTTTGATACCTTTAAACCGTCTGTGTTTTCCCGGGGTATACGGTATTACCGAGAAAAAAATATTTTGTTTCGGCCTACTGTGTAACGTGCGCCTATGCCTCAAATGTACTATTTAAAAGCAGCATAGCGAATTGTGTGCATTGTGGTATGGATTAAGCAGCAAAGCGAATTTTGTGCATTGATGAATGGATTAAGAGATATTTCAAAGCATCACGCAACTCTTCCTTCATCTTGAAAATAGCATTCAACTGTCGTTTACACATGTCTGCGTTGAAACGCCATTTGCAGCACTATTTCACCTACTCCGTCAAAAAAAAGTACACGATGAGCAGGATCATACCCTTTCAAGCATGGGAAATAAAAAAAAGAAAAAGAATCAACCAACACCCAAGTCCGTTTAGACTGCGCGATAAACCATATTCTTCAGCGCAAATGAGGCGAACCTAATTCAAATGCGTGATAGCTGCACAAGGCAAAATCATATGGGCCCACGTCATGCCATGGCGGGGAAATTAATAATCAAATGGCCTTACCTTGCTTAAAACGTTGTCTTGATCACATAACTCCTTACAATTATTCCACTTAAATCCATACGGTTTAACACACCCAACAAAGATAGCAAGCGCATTGCTAATTCCCACCAGAAACCTAACAGTTCACGCTACGATGTTTTCTTCCGTTTCTTCAGTAGATGACATTTCAAACGTTTATTACCCACATCCCAAATGTCATAAGTTATATTATTTTACCGTGTTGTTACTCATGTAACCTACTCAAAACACAACTCATTGGAGAGATCTCGTGGAAGTGGAGTACCCCAGGCTATGGTGTGCCTTAGGGGACATATTAGATTTTTCGTTTGGTTTGAAACCAAAATACTGCCACACTGCCGATGTTGTATTTTTTTTTTTGCCACTAACTCGTTATCTTGACTTGCCATCTTTCAACCGCGGTCTCAGTCTCTTTTTTTTTTTTTTTTTTTAGATAGGACAGTATAGAGAGACAGGAAATGAGCGGGGGAGAGAGAGACGGGATCGGGAAATAACCTCGGGTCGGAATCGAACCCGGGTCCCCGGATTTATGGTACGGTGCCTTAGCCATCTGAGCCATGACACCCCCGGTCTCAGTCTCTTGCGAAGCTTTCTGTCAGACTCCAAATGTCACACAGGGTTGCCATGGTAACGACAAACAACCCTGCACGCGATGAGAACTTCTTTAGGAAATTGATAGAATTAGTGAAAATATGATCACACAGTTATTCGGGATGATCTTCAATTTATTATTTTATATTATGACCTCATGTACTCCATATTTATTTAGATATTATATATTTTTTTAAAATGACGGTAATGAGACCGATACCGTTGGTACTTTTGGATACCTCGGGATACCTTCTTACCGTAATACCGCCCAACCCTAATGCAAAGTATGCCCAACACAATTATGAAGTACAAAAATAAGTCCTAAAGTATACTTTAATGCTTTGTGGTTGAAAAATTACTCACACCGTAAGAAAGAAAGATAGCACGATGATGACACAACTAACACAACACTAGTTTCATGTAAAGCCTCGGTCACAACCGGCCGTACCGTGCTCCTACGGCCGGTCTACATGCAAAAAACGCAAGAAACGCACGAGAGCGCGCGTGTGATGTGCTGATTTTCGAGCCGCAGACCGGCCGCAGAGGTTCGTTGTCATGTCAAACAAACTCTAGGGGCGCTTACGTTTTTTTCAGGTTGCAAGACAAACTTACAGCCAACACGTCTTTCTCCATGAACAAAAAAAAAAAAAAAAAGCAGCGATTTGGGAAACGCCAAAAAATCGTACGTCCGGTTGTGACCTAGGCTTAACCAAACCACAACACTCTCCGTTACATGCAAAAATAAGCACACAGCCTTAGATTAATAAACTTACCCCATCAGAAAGAGAAATGGCACCTTGCACACATCAATGCCTCTGATGGAATGTAATCCTAGAACGGTCCGTGTATCATCCGATCATTCAAGTATTCCATTCAATCTGGAAAACGAGGTTGCGTTTTCTTTTTGCTAGACATGGTGATCTCCGATGTAAATACCGTGCATCTGTTTGCTTCGCGGTGTTTCAGCTCCTCTGCGCTCTGTTTAGTAACTCATTCCATAGTCAAATCACACGCCTGTATGCAGGTTAAGTAGCCACGAGCTCACCTCGTATCATACAGCTGATTCGCGGAAAAAAACCCCCCAAAAGACTTAAATCATCGTGTGAATGGCCCATATGGTAATTTACCCACACCCCCCAGCAGGCTACAGTCCTGACAAAAACGAGACAATTTGCAACAAAAAATGTATGCTTTTCCAACAAAACAATCTATTCTCTGAAATACTGATTGCATTCTTCAAGATCTCAACTTGCACATGATGGAAAAAAACCAAAAATCACAAATTTCGAAAAAAAATGCTTCTTTTGTGATTATCTCGGATTCGTTTCGGCTGACGTGTCGCTGGATTCGGTGAGGGGTCACAATTTTGGTAATCAAGGGCTGTAACTCTGGTAAAATGTGACCGAATTTAACGAAATTACAAAGTGTATTACCGATACATAAAGAATCCTGCCAAGTTTCGTGAAATTCCTCCAAAAATTGTGAGAGGAGTTGATTTCAGAAGGTGTGCACCCTTCCTGGGACGGATGAACATTGCCACGACACAATCCCCTTTCGGGCCTTTTGGCCAGCGGGGGAGGAAAACGAGCACAAATCAGAAATAGCTTCTTCCCCCCGATAATTCTGATAAATCACTGACTGACATAAAGAAGCACATTTTTAACATGTCAAATAAGTTCCCATAATAAAGTCTCATACTCAACTTGCCACTGCAGTATTAAAGGTCTTTTTTTTTTTTTAATTGTCCTATATTATACTGAATTTTTCATACAGTTGCTTATGTCCAAGTATCACTGACATTCTCAAGCCTGTTCTCAAAACCCAACATGCAATATTTTTCCTTTTCCCTTCTCCTGTCACTCTGATGCATTAATCATTCCTTTTCGCTTCAGCATCGGCTTATCTAATGAAGCGCATCCTTCCTTTTTCGAGCCCTCTTCTCGTGATGTGTTTTCAATTACCATTGCATGGAGCCACAAAGGCAACCTGTGTGCTAATTCAATAAAGGCACAAAGGGGCCAGAGGATGGGGCAAGCCCTCCCATTGTCATGGTAACGGTTGACTGACAGTGCTTGTTCTGTTCCTCTCTCTTGGCTCCCTGAGTGGCAAATGCTTACTTTGTATCTGTCACTCAAACGCTGACACCAGGACCTTACACACACACACACACACACACACACACACACACACACACACACACACACAGCTGTGCAAGTGTGTACGTGTATATGGAGAGATGAAGTAGGGTGAAAGGGCTGTTGACCATGGCCCCTTCCCAGCAGGACACACCCTTAAACGGACCCTCAGAAAAGACATTTGCCAGATGGTATTCCCTTTTCTTCGTTAACACATTCTTCATAACCAAGACCACACGACACACACTGCAAGTAAAATAGTAGCCTATTTAACGGTCGATTAGAACCAAAAGAAACATATATATTAAACTAACGAAAATATACAGTAATCAATTGGTAACAGATTTATACCATTTCCAGAACTACTAAAGCTCAGATCTCCTCGCAGCACGCACTCCACACTATGCCTGTCGATTTAAGACTTTCCATAATATACTGAAGCTCAGTTTCCATCAACACACACAGCTAGAATGACTGGATCTACAGGCGCACTGCCTCATGGAGTGATTTAAGGCTTGGTAGAAAAATAATTACAGGCCGCAGGGAATTAACAGACCATGATTGCTAGTAATATGAGCAAATGTTTTGAACCTTCTCAATATTCAACAATCAATACAGCAAACCCAAAGAGACTGTGTACAATACAGGAGCTTTGAGTTCATGCCAAAACACTTGAACGTGGGTCGATCAGGATTTACTGTCAGCTAGAATGGTCATTAAAGTGAGACACAACTCGGATAGCAGATCTATTGTCTCATTTGTGATCATTATTCTATCGTTTATGTGCCGTGCAGCTTGGACAGGGAGAGTTTTGCTCTGACATAAGGAGAACTTTGGTTGGGAACACTGCGTTACGTTGCAGCATTTTAGACTTTAACACGTGCTTATATCCACATTTAAAGTATAAATACGCACGTGATAATACAACCCCGATTCCAAAAAAGTTGGGACAAAGTACAAATTGTAAATAAAAACAGAATGCAATAATTTACAAATCTCAAAAACTGATATTGTATTCACAAGAGAACATAGACAACATATCTCATGTCAAAAGTGAGACATTTTGAAATTTCATGCCAAATATTGGCTCATTTGAAATTTCATGACAGCAACACATCTCAAAAAAGTTGGGACAGGGGCAATAAGAGGCTGGAAAAGTTAAAGGTACAAAAAAGGAACAGCTGGAGGACCAAATTGCAACTCATTAGGTCAATTGGCAATAGGTCATTAACATGACTGGGTATAAAAAGAGCATCTTGGAGTGGCAGCGGCTCTCAGAAGTAAAGATGGGAAGAGGATCACCAATCCCCCTAATTCTGCGCCGACAAATAGTGGAGCAATATCAGAAAGGAGTTCGACAGTGTAAAATTGCAAAGAGTTTGAACATATCATCATCTACAGTGCATAATATCATCAAAAGATTCAGAGAATCTGGAAGAATCTCTGTGCGTAAGGGTCAAGGCCAGAAAATCATACTGGGTGCCCGTGATCTTCGGGCCCTTAGACGGCACTGCATCACATACAGGCATGCTTCTGTATTGGAAATCACAAAATGGGCTCAGGAATATTTCCAGAGAACATCATCTGTGAACACAATTCACCGTGCCATCCGCCATTGCCAGCTAAAACTCTATAGTTCAAAGAAGAAGCCGTATCTAAACACGATCCAGAAGCGCAGACGTCTTCTCTGGGCCAAGGCTCATTTAAAATGGACTGTGGCAAAGTGGAAAACTGTTCTGTGGTCAGACGAATCAAAATTTGAAGTTCTTTATGGAAATCAGGGACGCCGTGTCATTCAGACTAAAGAGGAGAAGGACGACCCAAGTTGTTATCAGCGCTCAGTTCAGAAGCCTGCATCTCTGATGGTATGGGGTTGCATTAGTGCGTGTGGCATGGGCAGCTTACACATCTGGAAAGACACTATCAATGCTGAAAGGTATATCCAGGTTCTAGAGCAACATATGCTCCCATCCAGACGACGTCTCTTTCAGGGAAGACCTTGCATTTTCCAACATGACAATGCCAAACCACATACTGCATCAATTACAGCATCATGGCTGCGTAGAAGAAGGGTCCGGGTACTGAACTGGCCAGCCTGCAGTCCAGATCTTTCACCCATAGAAAACATTTGGCGCATCATAAAACGGAAGACACGACAAAAAAGACCTAAGACAGTTGAGCAACTAGAATCCTACATTAGACAAGAATGGGTTAACATTCCTATCCCTAAACTTGAGCAACTTGTCTCCTCAGTCCCCAGACGTTTACAGACTGTTGTAAAGAGAAAAGGGGATGTCTCACAGTGGGAAACATGGCCTTGTCCCAACTTTTTTGACACATGTTGTCATGAAATTTAAAATCACCTAATTTTTCTCTTTAAATGATACATTTTCTCAGTTTAAACATTTGATATGTCATCTATGTTCTATTCTGAATAAAATATGGAATTTTGAAACTTCCACATCATTGCATTCCGTTTTTATTTACAATTTGTACTTTGTCCCAACTTTTTTGGAATCGGGGTTGTAGAAAATCGTGGGTGCTGATTGTTCGAGAAATTTGGATTATTTCTCAATGATCACCTCGAGCGACTCGGCAAAATGGCGGCCAATCGCTTAGGTCACAGTAAGGAAGAATTACAAACTATGAAAGAAAATGCTGTTCCTTAAAGCAGTGTTTCCCAACCTTTCTTGAGCCACGGCACATATTTTACATTCGAAAAATCCCACGGCACACCACCAAACAATAATGTCACAAAAAAGTATATATGATGAAATATTAATGATCATCTAGTCTCAATTTACTCACAATTTACTTACTCAGTGTGAAACCTGGGCCTGTGTAGTTGAACACAAAGCTGATATACTCGCAGGAATTGAAGAAAGAAAGAAAAAAAAACACAAAGATCTTCCTCAACAGCTCTGAGTCACTCTCCTTTTTTAGTTTTTATAGGAGTCATGCCTGAAAAGCCCAGCTCGCATAGATAGGTTGTGGAAAATCACTTTTTGCTTTCTTCTGACCTCTACTCATACTAGGGCCTTCATCTGGGTCAGAATTTTCTCCAGGACCCAGTTTGGATTGTGTACTTTCTTTTCAAATATTTATCCATCACCGCTCTCACACCCAAAGCATTACTAATTCTATTGTTTGAACGGCAACAGGTAGATTAACACAGGTTAATTAGCTACCTGCTGCCATCTAGTGGAAGAGCATTTAATTGTTCTGCCTGTCACTATACGTCGCTGGCATACACGAACGAAGACAAATTATTTGCAGTAAATAAATAATTTTCGGAACAATTAAGTGAAATTGGATAATTTCCCACGGTACACCTGATGATCTCTCACGGCACACTAATGTGCCACAGCACAGTGGTTGGGAATCACTGCCTTAAAGCGCTAACAACGCTATGAAGTTTGGTCTAAAACTATTCACATATAAGGTGGAATTGTGATTAATTTCCTTTATTTCAAAACAAAAGTATTTTGTGTGACTCGGCATAGACAAGTGACAAGTCTGCACTGCACCGTTATTACATTTTTCATGCTGAAGTTTGAAACAAATTATTTTAATACAACTTAAAGAAAAAAAAAGTCACTGTGTATTTATACTAAATTATCCGCCTCAAGCTTGGTGAATATCAGTGATTATTATACATACAGGCCATTTTTTCCATGGAATAAAAACATCTATTCTATTCCCTTCTAGTGGGTTTATTGGTGGCATGCAATATCATATCGCTTATCCTCCATGTATTACACCACTCTCCCCAGTGGAGAACGAGCGTGCAATATTGTTATAATATTGCATGTTCTCAAGACATGACGTCACACATCAGGGCTCATGCGAAGATCCAATGACAAAACTTTTCTGTTGCACATGCGCACGATCATTTCTTTGTCGGCCGAGAGAGAGAGAGAGAAGACGGGGTTAATTCAGTGTTAGGTTTAAGCACTAAGTAAATAAAGGAAAACTGAAACTAAAGATGCGCTGAACACCCAAAAGGCTACCAAAACTTTATTATATATTCTTCACGCATATTTACAAGAGAAAAACGCATCAACGGACATCAAAAAACTGGAAGAGCGCGCGATAGCAGAAATATTGTCAAAGTTCTACTTGGAGGTGAGGAAAAGTGACTTCACTCAGCAAAGCCCTTTTGTTTTGAACAGCTGCAGTGTAACAATGAACTACGACCAAAAGTAACTTTGAACTTGAACCGTCAACCTGGATATAGCTTGTATACAAGTTGGGCTGTTGTTTAGGCTTTTTGGACTTGAACCATTTTTATTGTTAGATCTTTGACTTTGTACACTGGTTTGACAGAACACTGAATTACATTCGATCAGAATCAGCATTCAATATTGGTAAGTCACCCCCCTGTTCTTAACTTTTGGTAAAATCTATAATTGTTCCATCGAAAAATATTGGCTGACTTTGTTCGGAGTATATCAGATACATTCCATTCAGCTACTCGTCTTCGACTCATTCAATATCATACTAGCTGAATGGAATATATCTGATATACCACTCAAAGCCAGCCAATATTATTTAAATAATAACCTCAGCTTCGTCTCAGTTATTATTCACTAATATTTTGCTTCACTTTTGGCGAATAATTGTTAAATACCTTCACTAAGGGTCATATTTGGAGTTGGTTACTTGAGTCAAAAAAAAAAAAAAAAAAAAACCACAGCGATATTTACTCATAGTTGCTCATATTCAGAGTTGGGTTACGCCCACTATTAAGTCAACGGTCTAGATACTCCATTCAGATTATGCAAACGAGCTTCTTGCGGTTTGCGTCTCTGAAGTTGCCATATTTTTCTCAAGCGGAAGTTTCAGAGAAAGGGTTTTTCAACAGCATCTCAACCATCACAATTAAGTACAAGTCCTTGCCTTTAAGCCCTCCACAAATTAGGGATAGAAAACGAGTACTGAAAGTGATCATGCTTTTCCCTTTCTGCTGCTAAATGTAATATCAAAGCAAGAGACAATTTAAAAGATTAACATGATATAAATGAAAAGATGGGAAGTCGGTATGGAATGATGTATCGTGCGACGATAAATTGAAATACAAATTTATGATCTGAATTGATGAAATAAAAAATTAAATCACGATAATTATCAGGATGCACAATCTTAGCTTTTCCGCTCGCTGTAATTGTGTTTTGATAGAGGAGGGTGGAATAACGCAAAAAAATATGAAAGAGCTGTTGTATGACTGGCTGTACAAAATAGATTCAACAAGAAATCAGAGCTCTCTTTTTACGCAAAGCTAGAAGTCGTCTAGCGAGAAGAAAATGGAGGTAGTGTAAATGTTCATAAAGCTTTATTAAGAAAAGGCCCATCTGTTAACTTTCATTTTTAATAAAAGGAATATTTTTGTTCATAGGCTTTTAGATTTTACTCCAACCTTTAAAAACATAGGGAAATAATTACTGGCGGTAAATTTTTAATGTAACAAAAGTAATATTTAACCGGATAAAGAATAGGAAAAAAAGTGTTACATTTTTGGCAATTTAAAAAAAAAAAATGTCGTGGGGGGGGGTAATTTAGTGAACACAATATCGTGAATCGAATTGGAAACTGGGTGAATTGTCACATGCCTAATGGCAAGCACTGAAATAAACATCTCATAGGAGTCAAGTACATCAACAATATATTGCTGCAATAATAGTCCTAGATTAACAAACATTGCTTCCACTCATTATTGTACAGCTCATAAAAACAGCACCTCCCACTATGTTGCATTTTATATGCTTATTTTATATCATGATCTGACCGTAACTTGAGCACACAACTTGAAGCCATGAAATGCTAAACTGAGGTCATGAAATCATCGTGTGTGAGGAATAAGCTACAACCCCCGGCAAAAAAAAAAAAAAAGGAATCGCTGCTCTTGGAGGATGTTCATTCATCTGCTTTACTTTGTAGCAAAAAAAAAAAAAAAAATCACAGATATGACATTCAATTATTTTGGATCATGAAAATCCAGTCAGGTTGCAAAATTTCTACGAGACATCCTGGGTTTGTGAACATGATACAATGGTGCTTGAAAGTTTGTGAACCCTTTAGAATTTTCTATATTTCTGCATAAATATGACCTAAAACATCAGATTTTCACACAAGTCCTCTAAAAGTAGATAAAGAGAACCCAGTTAAAGGTCATAGACAACTGTCGGAGGTGAAACGTAGAATATCAACTTTGTCTAGAAGAACGACCCAAAAAGCGAAGTCAATCTTCCTAGTGTCTAATTTGCACCCTAAAATTGAATAAAACCATTAAAATACACCGTTTTGCCCAATTTCCGAAGGTTTCTTTACATCTCATGCGCACTTTTACCGCCAGGGGGCCGTCGTCGTGACGTCATGCACTTCCTGAGTTGCTTGCACAGAGTCCTTTTTTCCCCCGTGAGTGCTGGCGTTAATTACAAATCTTTAACTTTTTTCTACAAATAATTTTCCAGTATCCTCTTCATTTTTATTGTACTGTCGCTTTCCTTTTTGTACTTTCCACTTTTGCTTTCCTTTTTCTGTTTTTTTTTCCTCTCTTTTTTCAGAAGAACACAGAGACTGGAAGCTTTCTTTTTCTTTTCCTCTCTCTTCCTGTGTAAAGACCACAAGCGGAGGCCATCTACATCGGATCTGCTTTAATATCAACAGATCTTCGATTAAGGTACGTGAATCTTTTCATCATGGCACACCTTCAGCTTGCTCAGTGTGCTGAGTGCAGGATGTTTAGTCATTCTTCCTCAGTCGCTAGCGATAGCTTTATTTGTGATAAGTGCAGATTAGTTAGCTCTCTGACGGAGAAGATTACAGTGCTAGAAGCGCGAGTCCAGGCTTTAGAGGAGGTCAGTGAGTGTGAGAACAGTGTAGTTTCTGTAGGGGAAAGTCTGGATGCCCTAGGTGGAGTTAGCAATCCCCCAACTCCGGCATTAGAGCCCTTACAGTGGGGCAAATGGGTGACGACTCCGCGGCATAAGTGTAGAGCCAAAGCTACCGCTGAGGCTCACCCACGGGAGCACCACTCTTCTCCGCGTCACGTGTCGAACAGGTTGCTCTCCTTAGTGATGCACCCGTTGAGAAACCTGAAAGAGCTCTGGTTATAGGGGACTCTATCATACGGCACATGAAATTAGCTCAGCCTTTGGGGCACCAGCAGCTTTAGTCAGGTGTATACTGGGAGCTAGGGCACCAGACATAGCAGGTAATGTTAGGGTCCTAGGCAAGCACAGGTTCTCAAAGATAGTTATCCATGCAGGAGCTAATGATATACACCTTCGTCAGTCTGAAGTTACCAAGAGTATCTTTGTAGAAGTGTTTAAATTAGCGAAGGCGATGTCCGATGCTGTAGTATGCTCTGGCCCCATCCCAATGAGGCGTGGCGATGAAGCTTACAGCAGGTTATGGTCGCTGAACTGCTGGTCATCCAGATGGTGCTCTGAAAACAGTGTGGGCTTTATAGATAATTGAGCTAATTTTGAGGGCACTGCTGGCCTGTTAGGGCAGGATGGTATCCATCCCACTCGGGAAGGTGTTGCTCTCATTTCCTGCAGCATAGGTCATAGTCTCAGAACAGGCCAAGTTAATTCCTGACAATCCAGAGCCAAGGCCAGGGAGCAGATGAACAGGATAAACTGACCATCTGCCTGCTGCACAGAGTCGTCACTCAGGGTCCACTACATCGAGACTGTGTCTGTTCCCCGAGCTCAACAAAAAGGTAGACATTTTCAGAGAGTTTGCTCCAGTAACCTAATCAATATAAAATTGGATCACACTGACTGTACAGCCGCTGCCAGCACCTTTGATCTAAAGGTGGGGCTATTAAATATTAGATCTCTTACATCTAAAGCGCTAATGGTTAATGAACTCATTACTGATCAGGAGTTTAATGTACTGTGTTTAACAGAAACATGGATTAAGCCAAATGAATATATAGCATTAAATGAAGCGAGTCCTCCTGGATACAGTTATATACACCAGCCTCGTCAAACTGGCAGAGGAGGAGGCGTTGCAGTTATTTATAATGATTATCTAGGTGTAACACAAAAACCTGGTTATAAATTTAATACATTTTAAGTTCTTCATACTTGATGTATGCAGCCTCGAAAAATAAGTCTACCCAGTTAATTCCATTGCTTATTATTTACAGGCCCCCGGGGCCATATTCTGAGTTTCTTTCTGAATTTGCAGATTTTCTCTCAGATCTGGTTATTTCCTTAGACAAAAGCTTTAGCTGGAGATTTTAATATTCACTTCGATAACCCAGAAGACCCTTTAAAAACACCATTTGTGTCCATTTTAGATTCAGTAGGGGTTAAATCAGAATGTCATAGGGCCGACCCATAATGGTGGTCACACCCTCGATCTAATACTAATATTCAGGTTAACCGTAGACAATATAGTCATACTTCCACAGTCTGAAGTTCTCAGATCATTATCTCATCTCATTCAAACTATGAGTAATAATATATGCACCTCACCACGCTACTGTATTAAACGTACATTCGGGTCAACTACTGCACAGAGCTTTATAAATGATCTCCAAGAGTTATCAACTTTGATCGGGTCACTGTCAGCCCCTGCAGAACTTGATCAGGCAACTGAATGCTTAGAGTCAACGTTCCGCTATACTTTAGATAATGTAGCTCCTCTTAAAAGGAAAATGGTCAGAGACAAAAAATTAGCACCCTGGTATAATGATGACACTCGCACATTAAAACAGACCACTCGAAAATTGGAACGTAAATGGCGTCAAACAAAATTGGTAGAGTTCAAATTAGCGTGGAAGGGGAGCTTCCTGAAGTATAGAAAAGCTCTTAGTGCTGCGAGATCAACACATCTCTCCTCCCTAATAGAAGATAACAAAAATAATCCTAGATTCCTATTTAATACTGTAGCAAAATTAACCAGGAATAAGTCCACTATAGACACATGCACACCTGCAGTATGTAGTAGCAACGACTTCATGAATTTTTTAATGACAAAATTGAGAATATCCGACAAAAAATTCAAACTACTAATTTAAGGTCAGACAATGTAAGTGACCTTGTAGTTAACCATATAACACTATCAGATCAGCAATTAGAAAGGTTTTACTCCCCCTTAAAGAAACTGAATTACTTTCATTAATCTTGGCATCAAAAGCCTCAACTTGTGTACGAGATCCCTTACCTACACGTCTATTCAAACAGATAATACCTGAAGTAATTGAACCGCTTCTAAAAATAATAAATTCTTCTCTCACGATTGGCTATGTACCCAAATCCTTTAAACTAGCAGTTATCAAACCCCTGATTAAAAAACCTGACCTTGATCCCTGTCAGCTGTCCAATTATCATCCAATATCAAACCTCCCCTTTATCTCAAAGATCCTAGAAAAAGCTGTGGCACAGCAGTTATGCTCATATTTACATAGGAATAACATCCATGAAATGTATCAGTCAGGATTTAGACCTCATCATAGCACAGAGACAGCACTGGTTAAAGTAGTAAACGACCTACTGTTGGCGTCTGATCAGGGCTGTGTCTCGCTGCTTGTGTTGCTTGACCTTAGTGCAGCATTTGATACCATTGATCATTCCATTCTTCTGGATAGACTAGAAAATGTTGTGGGAGTTAGAGGAACGGCTCTCTCCTGGCTCAGCTCTTATATAACTGATCGCTATCAGTATGTTGATATAAATGGTGATATTTCTAGATGTACTGAGGTAAAGTTTGGTGTTCCACAAGGTTCTGTCTTGGGTCCACTGCTTTTTTCTTTATAGATGTTACCTCTGGGTGATATTATTCATAAACATTGTATTAGTTTCCACGGTTATGCTGATGACACAGTTGCATGTTTCTGCAAAACCTGATGAGACACACCAGCTTAATAGAATTGAGGAATGTTTAAAGGACATTAGACACTGGATGATTATTAATTTCCTTCTGCTCAACTCTGACAAGACTGAAGTACTTGTACAAGGACCACATGCAGCTAGAAGTAAGTTTTCTGATTACACAGTGACTCTGGATGGCCTTTCTGTTTCTTCACGTGCAGCAGTAAAAGACCTCGGAGTGATTATTGACCCCAGTCTTTCATTCAAAACTCACATTGATAACATTACCCGGATAGCTTTCTTTCATCTCAGAAATATTGCTAAGATAAGAAATTTAATGTCACTACATGATGTGGAAAAACTAGTTCATGCTTTCGTTACCTCCAGGTTGGATTATTGTAATGCCTTACAGTCTGGATGTTCCAATAAGTGCATAAACAAGCTCCAGTTAGTTCAAAATGCAGCAGCAAGAGTCCTTACTAGAACTAGAAAATATGACCACATCATGCCTGTCTTATCCACACTACATTGGCTCCCAATCAAAATTTTGTATTGATTATAAAATACTATGATTGACCTTTAAAGCACTGAATGGTCTCGCACCACAGTACCTGAGTGAACTTCTGCTCCTCTATGACCCGCCACGCCTACTTAGATCAAAAGGTGCAGGCTATCTGCTGGTACCTCGTATAGTGAAGGCTACATCAGGGGGCAGAGCCTTTTCTTACAAAGCCCCACAGTTATGGAACAGCCTTCCAAGTAATGTTCGGGAATCAGACACAGTCTCAGCATTTAAGTCTAGGCTGAAAACATCTGTTTAGTCAAGCCTTTTGTTAATGGTGTTTATGAGGTAAAGGAGTAGATCTGGAGGGTCCTCAGACAGTGTTTTGGTAAACTGGGATGTATGGATGCTGTCAGTCCCCACTCACTTGCTCACTCAAGTTTGTTGACTGTGTAGTGGCTGCTGCTTTAAGTCCCGGGGCTCCCTCATGCCTGTGTTACCTTCTGGCTCTCCCCTTTTAGTTATGCTGTCATAGTTAGTTGCCGGAGTCCCTGCTTGTACTCAGCGCAATATGTATACCGTTCCTACTTATTCAGGTGGCATTGGGCATACCTAACAACCTGTGTGTTTCTCTCCCTCTCCCCCCAAAGCTGTCCCTCTGAGTTACATGGAGTCAACAGGAAGTCTTTTGGTGGAGACCTCGACTGGCTCTCATAGCCTGCAGGGAATCGGCCGTCAGACATTCTGTCGCATGTCCCAGACCCGGTGAAATGTAACTGAATTGTCTTGGCCAGCCCTAAGGGTCCCATCTGCATCTGCCTGCACTCACTCTGAGCTATAATTCCAACTGTCTCATTGCTGAGGAGTGTGCTCCCATCACCCAATCAAGCATCCAGCCAGAGCAGGTCATATTTTTTAACCATATTAACATGCTATTGTTGTGTATTATGCCTGATGTCAGGACTCTTGTCTCTGCGAGCCTACCAGACAGATTTAATACTTGTGTTATTTTTAGACATTGACACCTGTTGCCTACACTTATTAAGGTGACATTGGGCATACCTAACAACCTGTGTTTTCTCTCCCTCCCCCCCCAAAAAAAATCTGTCCCTCTGAGTTACATGTCGGTCCCGGGATCGAGATGCTGACCTCTTCTGCTCCTCGGACCTGCTTGATCCATCCTGGTGCCCTGTGTCTGGTTGGAGTCTCATCACATCGCTCCTGTGGAAGATGGCCCCATGAGGACAGTTGAAAGGTGTGAGTGGGCACCCAGTTTTATTTAAAGAACAGGGATCTATCAAAGTCTGATCCTCACAACACACGTTTGTGGAAGTGTACCATGGCACGAACAAAGGAGATTTCTGAGGACCTCAGAAAAAGCATTGTTGATGCTCATCAGGCTGGAAAAGGTTACAAAACCATCTCTAAAGAGTTTGGACTCCACCAATCCACAGTCAGACAGATTGTGTACAAATGGAGGAAATTCAAGACCATTGTTACCCTCCCCAGGAGTGGTCGACCAACAAAGATCACTCCAAGAGCAAGGCGTGTAATAGTCGGCGAAGTCACAAAGGACCCCAGGGTAACTTCTGAGCAACTGAAGGCCATTTTCACATTGGCTAATGTTAATGTTCATGAGTCCACCATCAGGAGAACACTGAACAACAGTGGTGTGCATGGCAGAGTTTCAAGGAGAAAGCCACTGCTCTCCAAAAAGAACATTGCTGTTCATCTGCAGTTTGCTAAAGATCACGTGGAGAAGCCAGAAGGCTATTGGAAAAATGTTTTGTGAACAGATGAGACCAAAATAGAACTTTTTGGTTTAAATGAGAAGCGTTATGTTTGGAGAAAGGAAACCACTGCATTCCAGCATAAGAACCTTATCCCATCTGTGAAACATGGTGGTGGTAGTATCATGGTTTGGGCCTGTTTTGCTGCGTCTGGGCCAGGACGGCTATTATTTTTTTTTGGTATAATTATACCAGCGAATTCTAAAGGAAAATGTCAGGACATCTGTCCATGAACTGAATCTCAAGAGAAGGTGGGTCATGCAGCAAGACAACACAAGTCGTTCTACCAAAGAATGGTTAAAGAAGAATAAAGTTAATGTTTTGGAATGGCCAAGTCAAAGTCCTGACCTTAATCCAATCGAAATGTGGTGGAAGGACCTGAAGCGAGCAGTTCATGTGAGGAAACCCACCAACATCCCAGAGTTGAAGCTGTTCTGTACGGAGGAACGGGCTAAAATTCCTCCAAGCCGGTGTGCAGGACTGATCAACAGTTACCGGAAACGTTTAGCTGCAGTTATTACTGCACAAGGGGGTCACATCAGATACTGAAAGCAAAAGGTTCACATACTTTTGCCACTCATGTAATATTGGATCATTTTCCTCAATAAATAAATGATCAAGTATAATATTTTAGTCTCATTTGTTTAACTGGGTTCTCTTTATCTACTTTTAGGACTTGTGTGAAAATCTGATGTTTTAGGTCATATTTATGCAGAAATATAGAAAATTCTAAAGGGTTCACAAACTTTCAAGCACCACTGTAACAGGTGAACATTCTGGCTTTGTAAAATATACCTCAAAAAAATTAAATGAAATTGTAATTAATGGCACTTTTTTTTTTTTAAAAGATCAAGTAGAGGAAAAATGGAATCGCTCAGTGATGAGGAAAAAAAATTATGGAATCACCCTATAACTTGCATTTCTAAAACAAATACCCGTACAAGCCTAAATATGCAAATGAGAGATGGCGCTTGTAGACGTTAATGAGCTGCTGCACCTGGCTGATTGACAGGAAACATGGCCCCAACAAGAGAGCTGTCGGGTGAAACAATGGAAAGGATTATAAAACTCCTTAAAAGAAGGAAACTCAACACGGAGTGTGGCAAAAGATGTCGGTTGTTCCCAGTCAGCTGTGTCTAAAATTTTGGAGCAAGTACAAACAAAATGGCAAGGCTGTAAAAGGAGAAACATACAAGTAGACCAAGACCGACATCAAAGCGTCAGGACAAGAAACTCAAAGCAATATGCCTTGAAAACAGAAAACGCACAACAAAAGAAACAAGACAGTCATCTATATCCCCTGCACTATACACCAAGTTTCAATATTTGTCACATTTTTCCAAGCTGTGCTGCAGGAAACCAACCCGACCTCTTTACACTGACCTCAGCAGCCCATGGCATAAACCCACAGGACCTTTGTTCCAGGTGAGCTAAAAATGAAAATTCCTCGCATTTCTTTGTATCAAAAGACGCATATACATTACTTAACACATATACCAACTTTCAAGACTGTACCACTCAGTTTTCAAGTTCTGCTTTGGAAACAAAACCTACCCCGAAGACTCACCTGAGAGACCAAGTCTGAAACAGTTTCCATGGAAACATGAAATTTCTCAATGTTCTTAGCCTGGAAAGGCACATCTACATCACCTTGTTAACATGTATACCGAGTTTCAAATCCATATCGTGAATAGTTTTGGATATGCGCCCCGGTAACGAACATTGGTCTTAGAAACTAAGTCAAAATCTTTTTATGTAAAAATTTGAAAAAAAAATTTTTTTTTTTTTAATCCAAAAGAGCAAAAGGCACCAGTTCACAAGTTACTTGATGTGTACAAAAGTTTCATGAAGATATCTGCAGTAAAGATATAGCCCGGAAACGAAAACGTGACTGGATGGATGGACAGGCCCCGTTTCTATATCCCCCGCCTGGGATAATGAAAAACAAACGGACAGAAACAGAAGTCAATGTTCGTGACCGAACTGTGAGAAATCGGCTGAAAGACATGGGATTTACATACAGAAAAGCCAAATGTAAACCATCATTAACCCCTAAACAGAAGAAAACAAGGTTCCAGTGGGCTAAAGAGACGCAGTCATGGACTGTGGATGATTCGATGAAAGTGATATTCAGTGATGAATCACGAATCGGCATTGGCCAAGGAGATGATGCTGGAACTTTTATTTGGTGCTGTTCCAATGAAACATATAAAGATGGCTGCCTGAAGAAAACAAGAAAATTTCCACAGCCATTGATGACATGGGGTTGCGTGTCAGGTAAAGGACCTGGGGAGATGGCAGTCATTACCTCTACAGTAAATGCACAGGTGTACATTGAAATTTTGGACACTTTTCTCATTCCATCAATCAAAAGTACTTTTGGTGGTGAAGAAGTCATTTTTCAGGATGATGCATCTTGCCACAGAGCAAACAGCATTAAAACTTTTCTTCAGGAAAGGTAGATCAACTCAAATGGCATGGCCAGCAAACAGTCCGGATCTCAATCCAACTGAAAAGTTATGGTCGAAATTGGGGGGGGGGCAGCTCCATGACGAGGATCCATTCTGTAAAGCTCATCCATCAACTGCTAAACGAGAAAGTTGGAACCTGACTCATAAAGAACATTATTTTTCATTCGTCAAGGCCACGTCTCAAAGAATTCAAGCCGTCATAAAAGCCAGAGGAGGTGCAACAAAAGTACGAATTGTGATTTTTTTTTTTTTTTTTTGGTTCATGATTCCAAAATTTTCCTCTACTTGATCTTTAAAAAAGTGCCATTAATTACAACAATTGTGTTACTTTTTTTTTTTTTACAAAGCCAGCTGTTAAATACAACAATTATGTCTCATATCTGATTTCTATTTTTTTTTCTGCAATATAAAACAGCTGAATGAACATCCTCCAAGAGTCTCATCTCTCATCTCATTATCTCTAGCCGCTTTATCCTGTTCTACAGGGTCGCAGGCAAGCTGGAGCCTATCCCAGCTGACTATGGGTGAAAGGCGGGGTACACCCTGGACAAGTCACCAGGTCATCACACAGGCATGCAAACTGGTCAGGGGTGAAAAAGGTGAGAAGGATGCACGAGGACACGGCACGCGCGCAAAAGTACATTTCGTAGTCTACGTTACAAAAATACGTATTACAGACATGTATATATACTGAATTTAATCACAGTTTGACGACAAATAGTATGTACACACTACAAAAGGGCACAGACTGCCATTTGCAAACTCATACAGATAAACTTAATCTCATGCCTTTATTGTTCACGAAGAACACACATTCTCAGATGAGTTCTATACCGTTTCTGGACAGTTTTATACTGTATATGCAAAAGAACAGACACTAAAAAACAACAATAACAACACTGCTTCAAGTTCAGCATGATTTAAACCATTTACACCAGTGTCACATTTTATAGTTTTTTTCCTCACGCTTTGTAAAGGCTCACCAGTGAGCATAACATGAACTTGTCATGCCTACAACAGCTGAATGCGGCGATTTCCATGTTGCTCAGCAAAACGCTTCAAAAATTTATCAAGATCTAATGCTTTTGTGCACTTTGATTCAATGCTGAGTACAGCCAAACTTGATAGTCTCTTTTCTGTCATAGTCGACCGCAAATAAGTCTTTATGAGCCTGAGAGATGAAAAACTTCGTTCACAGGATGCACTGCTCACAGGCAAGACAACCGCTATTTTACACAACCTGAACAACTCAAAAAAAAACATCATCATCATCTTGGTATGGGTCCAAAAACAGTGAACTCCATGAGAGTGGTAGGACTCTCCTGTTCCCCCTTTTTTCTGTCTAGTACTCTCCTCGTCTGATGTAACTCATGTTTAAGATCCTCAATATTTGAATCATAAGCTTCAGCCAATAGCAATGTTTTCCTTGACAGACGGTGAATCAATATTAACTTTTGTGGCCGACTTTACACAAAACTAATGTCAGACCTAGCTAACATTAGGCCAAAAAAAAAAAAAAGTGTGTTTCAGGTAACATGAAATACTAAAATAAGGTCGGTAGGTAGGAAATTTTTTTTCTTAATTTGTTTTATTTTGTTCGAAAAAATTAACACAAGTAAACATCTTACAAAATAGTATTTTGGCACAGAATCCTTTATACCACACATCATAATAAAATAAGTGTTTTAAATCTTTAAACGAATAAAAAAAATATCGCAAGAGTTCGAGTTATGATCTGCGGAAGCGTATTGCTGCCACACTCAAAAAAAAAAAAAAATTGGCTTAGACTCAAGTAATTACGTGAAAAGATATTGTTAACAGAGTTATCACGTTTTTACAATATATTTATCATGTAATAACATATCACGTAATTTAATGATATTTTCGTGTGATAATGTGAAAACACCTTATCAAGAAATAACGTGAAAATATGGTTTAACGTCCTAGGCTAGGCTACTTCCATTAAAAGCAGCCGGCCTCGCCTAGCCTACTGTAGAACTTGGGTCGAGCAAAAACACGGAGCAAAAACATGGCTGAATCCTGAATGACTCCTATTTGTATAAATAGGGGACTACATAGGCGGCAAAATGTAGTGTTTTTCCCTGCCATGGAAGTGCACTTGTATACTGAAGAGGAAGCAATTTGCATTACAGCCAGGAGGGCTGATAGAAGTGGCAAAACATTTTACTTTTTATCGTTTCTTTCACAACTTGAATGCGTTGAAACAAAAAATTATGACAAACTAACGCCACTTGCACTAAAATATCGAGGGAAATTTGTAATAAAAACTTTACGGTCGGCAATTTCGACGCGGAAATTCTCGATCGGTCGGGTTACCGGAAACACTTTTTTTTTTTTTGCCTTACATGTATAGTTAGCTAAATTACCTTCTCCAACCTGATTTTTATCCTCTCAAAATCAGCATCGCAACTATACTAGCACTGTTCATTCATTATAATTTCATTTTTTGATAGACAGTTAATCAGCTTTTACCCCTTTCCTCCCGTGTCTCCTTTCCTCGCGACTCCTGGCTCCCTCGCTTCGCGCCTCTCAATTTTCCAAAACAACCAATCTCTGGCGTTATCTCGTGCTGCATTCGCCGCAGTCGGACATTGGAAATTCGCGCACGTAAATGTCAAATTGGCCGTAATTTTTCTTTGAATTCGTCGCTGCCAACTGGGGTAGCAGCAGGGGTGGCAAGGCTTTCTTTTAGAGTGGCATATGCCACCCCGGTAGATCCGCCCATGGTTATTCACCCCCGAGCGCGCTGGAAACTGTTCCATTGGTATTCAGATTCAGTCGCGAGATGAGGTTGCCAGATCTCTCTATAAAAAGGTGACTTTGCGGTCTGAATCTGTGGAATATTCGTAAGCGAGGACTGGCAACCAGCAGTGGGTTGTGCACCAGCTGATCAGAACTCCAATGGAAAAGAAGCGTGTTAGTAACTGTTTATCTTGATTGGCTGTAACCTTGTAAGTGAAATGTTTGGCAACAATAGCGTTGTAGCCTGCCTACCCCCCCCCCAAAAAAAACTCTTCGGATCTACACGATTCACACAAGTGACCTATTTTGGGACCAAAACGGCGAATTTCGCCGAAAGGTGAGGAGTTTGCATGTGTGATCACAGGGCTGACACATAGACACAGACAACAATTCACACTCACATTCACAGTCAATTTAGAGTCACCAGTTAACCTAACCTGCATGTCTTTGGACTGTGGGGGAAACCGGAGCACCCGGAGGAAACCCACGCGGACACGGGGAGAACATGCAAACTCCGCACAGAAAGGCCCTCGCCGGCCACGGGGCTCGAACCCAGGACCTTCTTGCTGTGAGGCGACAGCGCTAACCACTACACCACCGTGCCGCCCTCCTCCAAGAGTAGCAATCCCATATTTTTTGCCAGGGGTTGTATTTTGAGTTGTGCGTTAATTAAATACCAATGATTTAGAAATTCAGTGTACTCTCTTATACAGAAAAAACACACCCATGGTTTGAAGGTTAAGCTGATTGAGCACTCATCTGCTCCACTGACTGCTCATTAAGCTAATTCATTATTTTATCCATAAATTATTCAATCCTTGAGATAAAAATCAGTCCAAGATTGTGTCCCAGAATTCCATGCACTTTGGGTGTGCCCTGTGGTAGTCGTTTAAACATTATGCCTCCATCCTGGATGGCATGTGTGGTCAGATGGAAAGCAATGTCGTGCTAATGTACAGACAAATGGCTGTTTGCTGATGGCTCACCGATAGGATAGGGAAAGCGAATATTCTGAATTTCTACTGCGAATTCAAAGGGGTTAAAACAGTGAAAGCTGTCAACGTCAAATAATTACACAGCATGTTTGCAAGCCATGCTCATTATTTGGGTCCCACTTTTTCTAGCCTCTCTCTTCGACTCTGCGTGTTCGCGGGAATCGCAGCCGTCCACCTCTTCAAAAGCGACAGTTGTTTCCCAGGCTCATGTTTGTTTTTAATATCTTAAGCCACCTTTGATCAATTTTTCCACATGGTTAGTTCATTTAAATCGAGATTTTCTTGACAACTGCAGCTCAGGTGGTAATTTGCAATATGCCGCGATTCTAATTGACTGCTCAAGCTTAAGTTATAATTATTAGCATTGCCATCAAACAGCAGCTGTGTGTATGTTCGCGTTGCCTCTCTGTTTCCATCTGCCTGTCTCTCACAGTGGGGATTTATAGTACTCGGTTGTAGGACAGGGAGTGATGGATGCTCATTACTCCAAACTCTCTTCGCTTTCATGCTCCGTCGTGCTTCACCACACACCAGCCGATAATGAGGCAAACAGGTGAGAGGGATTACAACACCCAAACACACACGAACATGAGAACCATAACATCTGAACCAGATAAAAGCACTTTTGAAAACTGAATATGGGGGGGAGAGGAGACGACGCATTGAAAAAGAGAAAAAAAAACACATCTTTCCTGCAGAGAATGGCCACAGACTTGGAAGAATCATAACAAACAAAACTAATCTTTACTGTCCAAAACACATACAAAGAATCGTAAATGAAAACAGCCAGAGTCTGCTTCTTTAAAGGAGATACGCAGAGCCTTTACTTTTAAATAAATTTGAGTGGATAGTATCTCCAACCTTGACTCTTGTATGCTGCATGAATGGGAATATGGGGGGGGGACCCTGCATATATAATTTGAGAGTTAAAATCGACCGCAAAGTTGGGATTGGAGCTGCCCCGCTGAGTCAGCCAGCCCTGAGTGCATGACGTCACAGCGTTAACCGGTTTTAAGGCCGAGACCTTTGACAGCTATAGACCAAAGTCATAAATAATTTACGGTGAAAGTAAGAAATAGCGTTACCGACTTGCTCAACTAAGACTGATTTGACTTCAGTGATTGTGGGTTGACTCTCATTAAAAAACAGGATAGGCGTTATAACTTATGCAGCATTCATGTACATGCATGCATTTTCACTGATCAAACGTAAAAGGCTAATTAAATAATCAGATGAACTGAGACAATCACATTCTGAAGCAAATTAAATCTTATACCGCTAACTTAAACACACAATACAAGTTACATGTATTCATCTAAATGCAGGGAAACAACGGTGTTTTTGTTGTTTTGTATCCAAATGAGAGTCGGCGCTTACCCGTCTGTGTTCTCGCTTCTTGAAGGCCGACCTTGTGGCCGGTTGTTTTGAAACAAGCTGACTTTCAGTTGTTCGTTCAGTTCTCCGTTCATTTGCTTCTTCCACGTAAAGGCGAGATGGCAGCAATATCCAGTTTAGAAATCAGACGGCTGCTCCACTCATTCTCCATTTTCTCCATACTGTGTATTCCGCCATTACTGCTTGGCTCAGGCAATTACTAAAACCCGGGAGGGAACGGGACGTCACCAGTTTTAGCAACAACTGTGGGGAGGTCACGGCCTGAGCGATTATGTCCCGTTCAGTCCTGGGTTTTACCAACAACCCTCAGCTCACACTCCGGTAGGACTGGTGCAACTGAACTTGCTTTACTAACATGCACCCTCTTTCAGTACGGGCTTATAGCCAATGCTCAACAGATCAGAGGTCTCGTACGAGTCCTCAGTAAAATGTCCAGAGCAGAGGAGAGACCACTTCGTAGGCGCCCAATGTGCCCATGAACTTCTCGCAAAACACATCCAAATCTTCGCAGTTTGAACATTCTTGGGTCATGAATGCAACATAAATCCAGCTTTTGTTGTGTTGTTGCACCGGCCAGCAACACATCTACGTGGCATGGCGATAAATTAGCTCAAAATAGAGGATAGGAGTTGCAGTCAGCTCTGTGTTTTAGTATAGCGGAAATGGCGAGGAGACCGATAGACTTCCTGCTGTGATGTTACGGACGTCAAGGTCATTCACTCAGACCGCTACCTATATAAATTACTTTAATCGTAAAAATTACCATATTAGATTTATTGCTAATGCTTAAAACTATTCCTTTGCCATTCTTGAGGTCTCAAGGCATTTATAAACAAAAGTGAGGCCATGGTTCTGCGTATATGCTTTAAGTAGCAGCCAGAGCAGTTGCTTATTGTGTGTTGCTAAAACATCCTCCTCTTTAAAAAGTGCTCTTGTCGGATGGCTGCGGTTGTCTGAAAACACACACCACAAACTAATAAGCTATGAAGAATGCGAATTCAAACAAAAAAACGAGAGGGTTAGTAAAACGGCCTCGATGTCAGATATGAAGAAATGATGCTTTACAGGGTTATAAGGTCTCTGCAAAATTTTCAACCAAACTACATCTCGAAAACCGTACAAAAGACCTGAAACTACTCCAGAATGCTTGGGTATTGGAAAGGAGAGATGCATTCCTCCCCCCAGTCACTCTCTGAATGGGAAACAGGTTCACTGTGGTGAATTTCTTATAAGAATTTTGATTTGCAATATCTGAAGTGCCTTTGGTAATCGTCTCTTATGGACACCAGAACGTCAAGGACGTAGTAGCTCATCTGACCTGCCATCAAAACCACCATGACTACCAAAACAAGCAGAACTGAAATGTTTGAACGTGAGAGAGGACAGCAAATTGTTTACAACAGGAAAAAACAAAGGATTAAATTTTATTCCCCAAGAGAAGATCTACCCAAAACTGAATTTGCATGATAAATGAGAGAGGAGATAAAATTCTAGTTCGAAGAAAATGTGTTCAGTCGACCTAATTCCTAAATTGTTAGCAAATTAGATAGAACTCGACGCCAACGGTGTTGATGGGGATGGACATTTGACCTCACAGTAATCTTGACCTGGTGAAATTACTTGTATTAGCCTTGGAGATAGTGTTCACAAGGGTCTCGGACAGACATTTGACCTCACAGTGACCTTGACCCTAGACCTTTTGACCGCAAAATCTAATCAGTTTATCTTTGTCCCCAAATGGTGAAAGTTTGGTGAAATTCCTTTCATCTGCCTTGGAGATAGTGTTCACAAGGTTTTCAGACAGACGTTTGACCTCACAGTGACCTTGACCTTAGACCTTTTGATCTCAAAATCTAATCAGTTCATGTTTGTCCCAAAGCGCACAAATGGTGAAAGTTTGGTGAAATTCCTTTCATCAGCCTTTGAGATATCGCGTTCACAATGTTTCCCGAAAACATAATGCCTCCTGCACCTTACGGTGGCGGAGGCATAAAAACTGACAATACAATGACCACGTGTTAGGCAGAACGACTAGTCCTTTCAAATAAAACATCCAGAACTGAAATCCATTGCGAAGAGAGAGGAGATATGATTTAACTGAAAATAAACAAACCGACCGAGTTTTGCTCCCAGAGGGAAGATCAACCGAAAACATGGATCAGAACTGAAATCGGGTGAGAACTGCAGGAGGAGATACAATTCTAATGAGAAGTCCCCAAATCCGTGAAGTTGACCTAATTAGCAGTTCGTTCGCAAAAATTTGACAATACAGTGACCAAGTGCTGTGCAGAAGGTCTAGTTCTTTCAAACGAAACAAACAGAACTGAAATCCATTGAGAATAGAGAGGCGGTACGATTTAAGTAAAAATAAAAGTTGTAAACAAATTGTCTACAATGGGAAAGTCAACAAACAAATGACCGTGTTTTGTTCCTCAAGGGAAGATCGACCCAAATCATCAATCAGAACTGAAATCAGAAGAGAAAAAAAAAATTCTAGTAGAGGCCTGGGAAATTTGTTCATTTGGCCTAATCACTAACTTGTCAGCAAAAAATTTGACAAAACAATGACCAAGTTTTGTGCAGAGTAATGAGTTCTTTCAAAGAAATCAAATCCGAACAGAAATCCGTGGAGAACTCACAGAAGAGATACGATTTAACTGAATTGTGGGCAATGGACAGACAATGGTTGCCACGCCATGGCAACAGCTCACTGGCCTTCTCGCCAGATGAGCTAATTATCCACACTGTAGTCTCACCTTCCTTTTCCAGATCTTACCAAGACACTGATCAGCCATAACATTAAAATTACTGACAGGTAAAGTGAACACTGATTATCTTGTTACAGTGGCACCTGTCAAAGGGTGGGATATCTTAGGCAGCAAAAGAACAGTCAGTTCTTGAAGTTGATGTGTTGGAGTGGGAAAAATGGGCAAGTGTCAGGATCTGAGCGACTTTGACAAGGGCCAAATTGTGATGGCTAGATGACTGGGGCTGAGCATCTCCAAACTGGCACGTCTTGTGGGGTGTTCCTGGTATGCAGTGGTTAGTACCAACCAAAAGTGGTCCAAGACAGGACAACCAGTGAACCGGTGACAGGGTCATGGGTGTCGAAGGCTCATTGATCCGCATGGGGCACAAAGACTAACCCATATGGTCCAATCCCACAGAAGAGCTACTGTAGCACAAACTGCTGAAAAAATTAACAGTGGCTAAAACAGAAAGGTGTCAAAACACAGTGCATCACAGCTTGCTGCATAACGGCAGACTGGTCAGAGTGCTCATGCTGACCTCTGGCCACTGCTAAAAGCACCTGAACATCAGAACTGGACAACGGAGCGGCAGAAAAAGGTGGCCTGGTCTAACGAGTCACATTTTCCTTTTACATTACATAAAACAGGGCCTTCAATTTTTTCAAAATGTAAAATGTCTGCATTGCAGTCAAACAGGTACCATAATAATAAGTATTATTCTCCATTAATCCTGTACACCTATTTAGGACCTTAATTGCACTTTGGAGGAGAGACGGGTCCTCTGAAGAAAAATCAGCCATCTAAAGAGCACTTGAACATTTCTTTGAAGAGTGTAGTGAACCACTTTACACAACATAGTACATATTCTGTTCCTTAAAGTGCATATCACGGGTAAATTCAGGAGCAAGATCAACGTAATTCTCCTATTTTATATTAAATTTTGGTCAAATATCTGTCACATTCTGCATTCTCTGCCCTTTTTTTTTTTTTAACCTTGCGCAATACCCGAAAAATTCAGTTGAAATCAAGCCATTTGAGGCGAATTGGTCCGCCTCTGAAAAAACTTGGCATTTGGATTTCCCGGCAAACATTGATTTTCGTGACGTTGCGTGCGGGACGCCTCCCTCTGAATCCTACGTCAGCGCTGGTTTGTTTATGAGAAAACGACCTGGTGGTTTTCTGCAAATTTCTTCAACGTTATTGCATAATGATTAAAATGGTTAACAGATGTATCGTAGGAGGGTGTAGCAACACCAATCTTGATGGGATTAGTACTCATCGTTTCCCAAAAGACCAGACAATGAGAGAGAAATGGGAGCGCTTGGGCTACACAGGCTGTGCACTGAAACCGTGCAAAGCTCTCACAGCCTGCTGGCGCTTCCGCAGGTGACGTCACGAATCTGGCTCCAGACTCCCTTGGGATTTTTCCAGACGCGTTTTATGTTTTTCTGCTGTAGACAGATGGCCTTGTGCAAAATTACCCTTCTGGATGAGCGTGTAAAGGGACATACTTTCATATATATTAAAAAAAAAAAATTCGTCCAGAATATGCACTTTAAGGTGCTGACTGAAAAGTTGAATTCTGGACAAAAATGCTCTATTTCTATTGGAGTTGAGATGTTTTGCTGCTGCACACACTGTATCCTGTGTGTAAAGGTTTTACCGAGATAAAACGTGTCCCGCATTTTACAATTCTGGAGATTGCCGAAGCAAGTGAGCAACAATATCATGTGACAAACATGGGGCGTTTGACCGACTTAACAAAAACAAGTCGGCGTGGGCAAACATGGCGGACTCCGCTCTCCTGCCAGCTAAAAGCCAGCGGAAAAGAAAAGGAAAGCCTGCCTAGTGAGAACAAGGTTAGATGACATTTTTCTGGACAGGCAACAAAATTATTCTGGCTAGCGTTTAAGTACCTTAGCCTTAGAATGCATGGGCTCGACTCCATGGGAGCGAGTATGGAGTTATACGCCTAATGTTTTGATCTTACACAAAGAAACAATAACTCAAAAGCAGTAACAGAAAATATATATTCACCTTTTGTTTCACAGATCTATTCGTGACGGTCAACCACAAATTACATACCTGCAACTCCCCGAGGTCGATGCAGAGTCAATGTTTTCCATGTGTCACCATCTTTGCATGACCCAGTTCCATAATTATGCTAATTAGCTAAAAGCTCCTCATGTTCAGCCATTTCCATAGGGACATACTGTTTACCTCAAGAGGGAGGATATTCAGTACCAAAACGGAGAAAAGCAAGATTATAAAGTACTACTATTGACCTTCAAAGCACTGAATGGTCTTGCACCACAGTACCTGAGTGAACTTCTGCTCCTCTATGACCCGCCACGCCTACTTAGATCAAAAGGTGCGGGCTATCTGCTGGTACCTCGTATTGTGAAGGCTACATCAGGGGGCAGAGCCTTTTCTTACAAAGCCCCACAGTTATGGAACAGCCTTCCAAGTAATGTTTGGGAATCAGACACAGTCTCAGCGTTTAAGTCGAGGCTGAAAACATATCTGTTTAGTCAAGCCTTTTGTTAATGGCATTTATGAGGTAAAGGTGTAGATCTGGACGGTCCTCAGACAGAGTGTTTTGGTAAACTGGGATGTATGGATGCTGTCAGTCCCCCACTTGCTTGCTCACTCGAGTTTGTTGACAGTGTAGTGGCTGCTGCTTTAAGTCCCGGGGCTCCCTCATGCCGGTGTTACCTTCTGGCTCTCCCCTTTTAGTTATGCTGTCATAGTTAGTTGCCGGAGTCCCTGCTTGTACTCAGCGCAATATGTATACCGTTCCTACTTATTCAGGTGACATTGGGCATACCTAACAACCTGTGTTTTCTCTCCCCCCCGGTCTGTCCCTCTGAGTTACATGTCGGTCCTGGGATCAAGATGCTGACCTCTTCTGCTCCTTGGACCTGCCTGATCCATCCTGGTGCCCTGTGTCTGGCTGGAGTCCCATCGCATCGCTCCTGTGAAGGGCAGCCCCATGTGGACAGTTGGGGGTCACGCCTGGAGGACACTCTGGACTCTTGCAGTGGTGCTTTTGTGGCTGGGGACTGCGGTTGCCGTGAACGGTTTTGCGCTCGGGTTTCCGTTGGTGGGGGGTTTATAGCATCAACGAAGCTGACTTTATGGTAGGACTGTTAATGTTATAGTCATGTTGTCTGTTGTTGCCCAAATGAGGATGGGTTCCCTTTTGAGTCTGGTTCCTCTCAAGGTTTCTTCCTCATGTCGTCTGAGGGAGTTTTTCCTTGCCACCGTTGCCACAGGCTTGCTCATTGGGGATAGATTAGGGATAAAATTAGCTCACGTTTTAAGTCGTTCAAATTCCGTAAAGCTGCTTTGCGACAATGTTTATTGTTAAAAGCGCTATACAAATAGACTTTACAAGCAAGCCTCAGCACATCAAAATGGCATCTTGTCTGCATGATATTGTTCTTGCGGGACATGGGGAAAATGCCATGCAAAATTTATTTATTGATTTATGGAATTTCAGATGACTTTGCAGTCAGTCAGTACCTTTAACTTGAGATGAAAAAAAAAAAAAAAAAACCATTACACAAACTGCAGCTGCAAAATGACTGCTAACCCATGACTGTGTGCCAATCTACAGCACCAACCACATCAAGTTTGCAGATGAGACAACTGTGGTGGGCCTCATCACTAACAACGATGAAACTAACTACAGGAATGAGGTGAGCCAACTGGTCCAGAGGAGCAAAGACAACAATCTCTTCCTGAACATGGGGAAGACCAAAGAGATTGTGGTCGACTTCAGGAGAGGTCACCTCACAGCATCCCCCTCTGAACATCGACAGTGCTGCAGTGGAGAGGGTGAGCAGCACCAAATTCCTAGGGGTGCACATCGCTGAGGACCTCTCCTGGTCCAACACCACCACATCACTGGCCAAGAAGGCTCAAACTCGCCTCTACTTCCTCTGTAAACTGAGGAGTGCATGAGTCCCACCCCCCATGTGCTCTTTCTACAGGGACACCATTGAGAGTGTCCTCACTGGCTGCATCACTGCGTGGTACGGAGACTGCAATGCCTCCTGCTGGAAGACTCTGCAGCGCATAGTGAATACAATGATCATTGGTACCCCTCAGCCCTCCCTTACAGACATCTATCACTCCCATCTCACCTGCAGAGCCATCAGCATCAATAGTGACACTTCCCACCCTTCAAACTCACTCTAACCTCCCGCCCTCAGGGAAAAGGTACCGGAGCCTCCGGGCCCGCTCCACAAGACTGCTAAACAGCTTCATCCACCAGGCTGTCAGGATGCTGAACTCTGTCCAATACCTACCCCCTGACACTGGTCTGTAACACATTCATTCACACAAGAAACTCTCTCTCTCTCTCTCATTCATTTGCACATCACACTAGTGTCATTTGCATTACTGTCGTATCTGCTGCTATTGATCATCTGCACTACTGTTCACGTACACCTCATAAGCTACTCTTCTAAGCACCTTCTCCACTACAGATATTGCACTGTATTTGCACTACTGCTATTTTGTACATTGTTTGATTTTAGAGTGTATTTTTACACACACACACACACACACACAAAACTCTTATATTTTTTTTCCTTAATATAAATTATTTTTATCTGATTTTACAAGTAAAGGGAGAGAAATGGCATTTCGATTCTCCTATATGTCCTGGATATATAGTGAATTGACAAAAAATGTGTTTGAATCTTGAAAACCCTGACCCTCCATTTTCTATAACCCCAAATCAGAAAAAGCTGACAGTACTGAAAATGCAGATTTAAAAAAGCAGTGATTTCTAAATTTACTTTGACTTGTTTTTCATTGCACAATATGAACCCAAGATATTTCACGTTTGTCTGGTCAACTTCATTTCATTTGTTTATATACATCCATTTCCATGTTTCAGACCTGCAACACATTCCAAAAAAAGTTGGAACAGGGGCAATTTAGGGCTAGTCATGAGATAAACAATTAATGATGTGGTTTGAAACAGGGGATGACAACAGGTGACTAATCATGATTTGGTACAAAATCAGTATCCAGCAAAGGCATAGTCTTTGAGGAACAACTATGAGCCAAGGAACTCCAGTTTGTCAACAAATGCATGAGAAAATTATTGAAATGTTTAAAAACAGACAGATATGAAGAGATTTGGATATTTCACCCTCTGTGGTGCATAATTAAACAGTTCAAGGAATCTGGAGGAATTTCAAATGCAAAAAAGAGCAAGGGCTCAAGCCTAAGCTGAACACCTGTGATCTCCGATCCCTCACACAGCACTGCATCAAGAACCGTCGTGGATCTATAGCTGATATAACCACGTGGGCTCAGGATTACTTTGGCAAACCTTTGTCAAGCTCTACAATAGAGATCTTGCATGTGACGTCACAGCCGATCCAGAATGTAACAGACGCCATCTTGTCGGTCAAACGCCATATTTCCGCCTTCTACTTCTACCTTTTCTTCTGGAAAACCCTACTATATACAATTCTACTACAACAGCTGCGGCTATAAGCTCTCCCTACCTGTGCACGTTTATGTTTCTTGTGTGTATTTTTGCGTGTTGTTCGTCTGTACCGGACTTCAATATCCACTACAACCGTATGGACTTACTGGACATTGGTTTCCAGCAGAAAATGACGGTTTGTAGCGATTTCCATCGCATGCACAACATTCCGGACGAGATAGCGAGACCAGCGGGGTCTCCGTGGATTGTCATCGGGTCTGGCAGGCGAAGGAGGCGGCGTCGGGAGCGGAAGCAAAAGCGAGGCTGCAGAGCCGGCCTGTTAACTAAGCTCAGAAAACAGCCACTCAAATCTCCACTGCCAAGCCTCTACCTCTCCAACGCCAGATCCATGTAAACAAGACGGACGATTTGGAATTACAGCTGGAATTACCTTATTCTATTCTATAATCGGCTGGTCAGTGCTATACTAGATACTACTGATATATCTAGTATCAGTACTAGTAATACTTAAGTGACTTACCCGTCCAATGAGGATTGTTATTTTCTTGTTTACAAGATGCCACATCTGAGTCGCTGACAAATCCTGAATTTCTGTAAAGATAACTGTCCAGAGATTTATAAGCACGCAGTGCTTCACCACTGAACAGCGAGGGAAAGTTAATGAGGTAATTATACACGTCTGGGTATTCCACCTCTGGCAGTTCAATATCCACTGACACGGTCATGAAAACTACGTCTGGTAAGCCATAAGGGTCACTAATCTGTAGGTCGTTTATTTTAGACATATATCTAGTTATCTGTTCATTAGAAAAATGAGCCGTGTAGTCCGTCGATTGAAATTGATCCATTTTGAATAGGAGTGCAGCAGTATTCAGCGGTGTTTTTTTACCGACAAGATGGCGGCTGTGTACTTTCCGGTCACGTGACTGCAAGATCTCTATACAGAGTAACATCCACAACTGCCAGTTAAAATGACTTCTCTGGGCTCAGAGGCATCTAGAATGGACCATCACTCCGTGGAAATGTGTATTGTCATCAGACGAATCAGTATTCCAGGTCTGTTTTTTTTTCTTTTTTAGAAGAAATGGACGCAGTGTGCTCCAGACCAAAGACAAAGGACCATCCAGACTGTTAACAGCAACAAGTCCAAAAGTCAGGGTCTGCCATGGTATGGGGTTGTGTCAGTGCCCTTGGCAAAGGTAACTTACACTTCTGTGATGACAGCATGAATGCAGAAAAGTACAGTGAGATTTTTGAGCAACATATGCTGCCTTCAAGACGACATCTTTTCCAGGGATATTTCAACAAGACAATGCAAAACCACATTCTGCACACATTACAAAGGCTGGGCTGTAGAAGGAGAGGGTGATTTCCCTCTGTCCCCAATAGAGACTGTGTGATGATGTGTGCGCGTGGGGGGGGGGGGGGGGGGGGGGGGGGGGGGAGAGACGGACAAGGACAGCCCCATACTGTTGCATGCCTTAAGACTTGTTTGCAAAAGAAATGGGACAAACCACCACCAGAAATGCTTCAGCACTTAGTCTTCAGTTCTGAAACATCTTTTCAGTGTTGTGAGAAGAAATGACATTACAAAGTGGTAAATGATTGACCGTCTCAACTTTTTTGGAAACGTGTTGCAAGAATCAGAATTGAAATGTGTTTATTTTGAAGGGGAACCCCCCCCCCCAAAACAATAGAATTTAGAAACATAACATGCTGTCATATGGTTGTGTGTACTGCAGGTCAAATATTGTTTTTTTTTTTTTTTTAAATATTGCTGTTTTCAGTTTTATTTCAACATACCATCCTAGCTTTTTCTGATTTGGGGTTATACATGAACAACTTTTAGCAAATGATTGGCATTTTGGTCAGCAAAGTCTCCCTTTATGCTGTAAAACTAGTGGCCCAAAATATTACTAATGTGAAATGCTTCAGAATAGCAAATGTGTTTATTTAAAACATTCATTTTAGATGTACACTGTATTAAAAAAATCAAATCCTTAATTTAGTTGTCTCTTTCATAATTGGGAAAAATATAATTAAAAAAAGCCATAACGATAATGAGAATTAATTCACAGGAACAATATTACCAGAGATGCACGACAGGGAGCCTTTTACTCTCTACAGCCCTAAATCTCTGTCAAGTGAGATTTAAAGAGAGATAGAGTGGGATTAAAGAGTTCTCTCAAGTGAAGAGGTACTTTTGATGGATGTTGGTTTGATAAATGTTCAGTGGGTGAGACCTGCGCTGCAGAATGGAGTAAAACAGAACAGCAGTGCAATGCAAGTGGATATAAACAAAACACACACAGGCCGTTTGAAAAAAGTTTATTTCAATCTAAAAACTTTGCCAATTCTCGTTCAATTGACCTCAAATTTTAACAGCATGTGTGGAAACAGGTCAAAATTTTATGTTTAATGTTTAGGTATAGAAATGCCACTCACTGGAAAAGAAAAGGCATTTTGTGTGTTCGAGTACGCTCCGCTCACACACGACTGCAGTGTGCATTTATGAGAGAATTCTCTTTAAAAAAAAAAAATAATAATAATAATAATTATATATATATATATATATATATATATATATATATATATATATATATATATATATATATATATATTGCACCAACTGCAATGTGAATTTGGACACGGCTCAAAAAGTTCAAAGAGGAAGGCTGTTTGTGTCTCAGGCGGTGCGCATATTGAACATTTGTGAAATCGTTCATGGAAATCCACATACTTTTGAATTTCTCATTCAGATTTTAAGGAATAAATGTTATATTGCTCAACATTAAGCCTGTTGAGTTTCATTTGCCTGGACTATATCATTTCTGGGATATTTACATCTCAAATACCAGTTTTTTTTTTAAAAATACTGTGCGTGCATGACAGTGAGCGAGAGAGAGAGAGAGAGAGAGAGGTGAGCAAATGGAAAAGCAGATGGAACACGTTAGCTCATTTAAAGAGGAGCCATTCTGGTCATGTTATTGGTGATGTTATATTTCCCCCCACAGGTACAAAGTGGTACTACTAACACTGATGAATCAAAAAAGCATCAATACGCATCTCACACACACACACACACACACACACACACACACACACAGCAGCGCAATGCAAAACTAGGCAGTTAAAGATTGGGGGGGGGGGTGGGAGGGGTGTCAGCTGCTCTTTGAGTCTATACCCATGAAAACCTCATTCTTGTTCCTGGGTGACAGGAGTAAAACCCGATGTGGTCCACTCTTGTAGCTCATGCACTTCAAGCTTAAATGTGTTGTGCGCTCCGATACTTTTCTGCTCACCACGGTTGTAGAGTGTGATCGAGTTATTCTAGATTTCTACATACAGGATTTTTTTTTTTTTTGCTCCATTCTGTGTAAACTCTAAAGATTTCTGTGTGAGAAAACCCCACGAGATCAACAGTTTCTGAAAAGGGGTGTTCACACAGCAACTTTTACTCCGGTGTAGCACCAGGGCTGCCCCGGTAGAGCGTGCACAAAGTTATCCCGGTGTAGCCCCTGAAAGCTGCTTAAACCGGTGCAAATCTAACCCTGCTCGGGAGGTGGTTTAAGAAATTTACTCCGGAGTAAATGCTAGTTTGCGGGGCAGCACCGATATAAAATGGGACGTCTGAACACTACAGGGGTCGACTCGCTACGCGTGAGGAGAGTTGATTACATACGGGCATTGCATAATTTGCATCCTGGTATTTTGCGCTTCCAAAATGGTGAATATCAACAGCAACAGAACTGCGCGTCTTCCAGTGTTGCCAGATTGGGCGGTTTTAAGTGCATTTTGGCGGATTTGAACATATTTTGGGCTGGAAAACGTCAGCAGTACCTGGCAACACTGGTGTCTTCATCCACGTTTTCCCGGCGCTTGGTGATGCCATGACAACCGGAAAAAGGAAGTACATTTTCACGCATGCGCATACCTGCATTTCATTTCTGCATTATTACTATCGTATAGCACGGTCGCAAAAACTGCCGTGTGAACGCAAGTGGGGCTGGACTGGTGCTAACACGCTTCTCTCTAGTAAGCAGGTTTGTGATGTGTGAATGCTCCACAAAATTTACACCGGTGTAAGATATATCACAACAAAATACATCGGTGCAGCAAATATGTGCCGTGTGAACACCCCTAAATACTCAAACCAGTCCATCTGACACCAACACCCACGCCACAGTTAGTCACAGAGCACACACTTCCCCCATTCTGATATTTGATGTGAACAAATACAAAATGTATAAATTCATGTCATTCTCCAATTTCCCCAAACAATTATGAAGCAAACTATACAGACACTGTACAGTTCAGGTCAAAATTATTCGCCCCCATGAAATTTTGGAACATTACTATAAAATTCTCCCCAAAATTTGTAACACTGATGTAACTTTAAAATATCAACCATTCACAAGTGTTACTCCGTAGCATCTGGTGCATTTTGAAGTGCAAGATTAAAGTATCCTTTATCTCAAATATAGTGAAAAATGGGGTGGTCAAAATTATTAGCCCCCATGCAATTTTCTTGCTTTTAAAACACACATGGCCAGCCTGTCAGCTTTCAAGCCACACCTGTGCAGTCAATTGGCTCCCAGACAACACCTGAACATCCAATCAGCATTGATTGTTACTTAAGGGACTCTAAGGAACAGGCCTAGAGGCAGTTGAACACATTTCTGAGAGGGGTCTGCATTTAAAGCCATGCCAAAGACGAAAGAAATCACTCTGGACCTCAGAAAGAAAATAATTGAGGCCCATACCAAGGGGCAAGGCTATACTGTCATTTCTAGATGCTTCACAGTCTCTAGAACAGCTGTGCGATGCATCCTTGCAAAGTACAAGGAGTTCCATTTTGTGCGTAACAAACCTGGGCGTGGACGAAAACGCAAATTCTCAATCCCAAGAGGAGAAAAAAACAAAAAACAAAAAAAACAGGGATGTTGGCAAGAATCCCCGCACATCCACCAAAATGATTGTTGCTGACCTTGCTTCTTCTGGGGTTGAGGTCTTGAGGAAGACCATCGCGAGGGCTCCATGGTCATCGCCCAAGAAAAACCTCATTACTCCAAAAGCGGCATCTCAAAGCCAGACTGAACTTTGCCCATGCACATTTGAAAGTTAATGATGAGTTTTGGAAATTTGTCCTTTGTTCTGATGAGACTAAACTGGAGCTGTTTGGGCACATGGATGTTGCCTTTGTTTGGCGAAATAAGGGCGAGGCCTACAACCCCAAAAATACAGTTCCCACAGTGAAACATGGTGGTGGGAGCATCATGTTATGGGGCTGTTTTGCTGCCTCAGGCACAGGGAGCCTTGTTTGGGTGCATGGGATCATGAAAAAGGAAGAGTACGTTGACATTTTGAGGGATAACATCAAGACATCTGCTCTTAGATGTCGCCACTGGGTCTTTCAGCATGATGACCCAAAGCACACATCGAAAGTGGTCCAAAACTTCCAAAAGGACATCAAAATCAATGCACATGCACAGAGCCTAGACCTCAATCCCATTGAGAATCTATGGCACATGCTCAAAACAAAAAGTCCATGCCCGAAAACCGTGCAGTTTGGACCAGCTGGAGCTCTTTGCCAAGGAGGAATGGGCCAAAATACCTAGAGACATAGTCCTTTACAAGGTTGGCACATCCAAAGAGGTTGATGTCAGTTGTGGCACAGAAAGGGTACACTATTGATTGTTAGGGGCTAATAATATAGACCATGTCGTTTTTCTGTTGTTTTCTTGTTACAAGTCAGAGCATGAATAAAATCATAATCATACTTAGTGGCCATTCTGTCTTTTCTCTTTTGGAACCAAACTATACACATTTTTGGAAATGGTCATTTTCATGGATAAACAAAAGGGTTATGTCGGATTTCACAAAGGGGGCTAATAATTTTGACCTTAACTGTACATGTAGAGAAAGATTTTTCAGGCAAAACAGAATCTCTGTACAAACAGTATCAGACAGACAGAAGGAGAGAGGATGAGGTCTACTGTTTACTCACGACATTCTACAGCACCACAGAAATCTTCTCTAAACTAACCCCCGTGCACCCAAACACACTTTATACACTTCAGTTCTTCAGCTCCTGTTGCTCCCTTATTGACCGCCCACGCCATTCAGCGCTATTGATGCGTGTCAAACGTTTGGGGAGCAGATGGAATGTTTGATTTTTGCTGATGCCTCTAGATGTGCTGGAGAGATCGCGTGGTCCGTCATGAAACGGCCTGTCTCGGCATCTGACCTTAACCCATCGAATTGCTTTGGGAAAGTTAGATCGAAAAGTTCAAGAGGTGGTGTCGTTCAGTCAGCTCCACAAAGCTCTGGTAAGTTTGGCAAGCTTTGTTGCACTGAAGGTTGGGGGGGGGGGGATAAAACTGAACAAGAAAGTGTTTGCAGCAGTTATAGCTATGAAGAACATTTTTTTTGAAAAATCTATTTCTTGATTTATCATCTTGTGTCTGTGCGCGCGCACCCTTAACACTCCATACCTCCAGGTGTTGTGAATCAAATAAAAATAAATAAAATAAAATCTTGAGAACGTGTGGTGTGCGCGTCTTGCTTTAGTTAAAACAGACAGCGCATGACAAATTCTATTCATCAATAAATGTTCAAAAAGCTCTTAAGTAGTGCAACAGAAGGGCGTTCGCTTGATCATTCAGAGGTAGAGAGTTTGAATCCCGATGATGCCACAGCCATGAGAGCAAAATTACACTAAGTAACTTTAAAAACGCACATCGATAAAACTTGCTGAATTCGTGCTGAGTTTATCTCAAGAAGAAAAGAAATATATCACAATGGAAAAATAACTTCGTTCCGCCCGAATAAGTTCCAAATCTGTGCTCAAATCAGAATTTAAGGGAGTTGTACTCAATAACGTACAATATGACTCGGGTAGTCAATGACATGGACAGGCTTTAATTTTCAAACAAATTTTGCATACACTGTACACACACAATCTCGCCTATAAATACCCGGGGGAAATGATGGGAAAATTGTCATTATTGAAGATGCCACGCCTAAGCCAAAATCAACGTGAACAGGCCATCGGGATGTTGCGTGCCGGAAGTACACAGACAGAGGTCGCCCGGCACTTCGGTGTTCATCATTCGACCATTTCCCGTTTGAGTCAGCGTTACAGACAGACAGGGAGCACCAGGGATCGTCCGCGCCCTGGTCAGCCTCGAGTCACGACGCCAGTTCAGGATCAGCACATCAGGCTAGCTCACCTCCGTGACAGATTCCTGACCCCCTCAGTCACTGCTGCTGAGACCCCTGGACGACACAGACCCAGAATCTCCAGCATGACGGTCCGAACATGGACCAACTGTCACTTTGAATTTTTTTACTGTGAATTAATTCTTGAGTTTGACAATAAATGTCCTTTATCGATGTTTCAAGATGTGTGTGCATTACATACAATATCATAAATTTCAAATATATGCATGGATCTAAAGTGATATCGTGTTGAATTCCATTGTGCGTTTTTAAAGTTACTTAGTATAGATTACAGTGAGGCTAGTCTGTGAGCTCATGTATATGGAAGTTGGCGGACAGCACTTTCCTTTGAGTGTTACATGACACCCCCTAACGTTGCATAAGCAGCAGGGTTGAAACTTGGCGGTCGCCAGTGGCGATTAAAAACTGACCAGGGCCACTAAAAGTTTAGGTTTGGTCACCCGAAGGACGACAATTTGAGAAGCACGAAAAAAAAAAAAGTTATAATAAAAATGCTCCTTCCTTGGAGTACATTTCTTTTCTTTCCTTAACTCCAAGTTTGTGAATTCTAGTCAGAGCTTAGTTCTAAAGTGCAAAACTCAAAGCCGTTCGTGAGTTTTCAGATCGCGCCACGATATCCACAACTTTCCCGAACTCTGACCTTACCTTTCCCATGGTTCATTGCAGCGTCATAGCGGAAGCCTGGATCTTTCTTCCGCTCCACTGTGTTGACGTTTGTAGCTAATGCTAACTGCTAGGTCGGTAAGATCAAAGATGACTAAAAGATGGTTACACAGGTCAGATTTCCTGACGTGCTCTGGGGATAATACGATCCAAGTGCCCCATCCATCTACTCTCACAGAACGGATAGACGACATGAAGTTGTGGCCTGACGTCAGCTATGTTAACGTTGTCAGTTATTTTATTCTTAGCGAGGGCGCTGATGGCAAGGAGCAAAGGAACTACAAAAGCACAGAGGTGTAAAATTATCTACACAGTAATAAAACTGGCAAAATCACATGTAAAAGGGGGCAGGTTTGTTTGCTTAAAGCCAGAGGTTGAGCTTAGCCAGAGATTTGTATTATTGTATTGGTTTACTAATAATGTAGGTGTTTTATGTATTGTAAGTCGCTTTGGACAAAAAAAAAAAAAAGTGTCTGCTAAATACCATAACTATAACCATGATAACGATAAGCACAGCGATCTAGTCTAATAGAACTCTACCAGCCGACTGTACCGCGATGTCTCTTGTATCAGCTCAAGTAGTAAAAGCTCGGTGAGGAGCACAGGCTAACCATTTTAACGCAGATGCTCAAACTTTGGAAACAATGAACATACCATACTTAAATAATTCCTTGTGTATGCATTTGCCCAAGCTTCTTCAACTTCGTAACTACCCTGATCATTCCAGATATCGGATGGTATTTGTAGGCTATTTGTTCACACTTAGTACTTCAGCACTGGTCGCTCTTGGATTCAATTGGCTACCTGCACTTACTGTCACTTTGAATAAAAACATCAGCTAAATGACTAATGTTTGAATAAATGTACAATATCTAAACAACAATTACATAGAATTAATCCTGTTTAATTCATTTCTGGGGCATACGTGAAACACCGTGGGGTGTGATTCAAGTAAAAACGGTTTTCCTTTTTTTTTGTGTGTTTTTTTTCAACTAGAGGAAATTTAAGGGCCACTTTATTTTGGCCTGGGCCACTAAGAATTCAGGGATACAGGCCTGAGTGGCGACCAAGCACTGAAGTTAGGTTATAGCCCTGGTTTCAAAAGATGTGATCAGTTGGCGCCATGTGCCTCGGAAGAAGCACGTGATGACCTTTGCCCTCCCTGGTTGGTAGCCGTCGTGTGATGGGGGAGACCTGTCTGGTGGGTGGGAAGTGGCCACATCTAATTTATGGCGAAATTAAAAAACCCTTTTGAAACGAACTAAAATTGCAGCATGTTTCATTTTGCATGTTCATCGTCTTAACCAGTGCTTTAAACATTTAATTTAACGTTCAGCATGTATGACACACAGGTAGAGACACAGCCATTTGGACCATGGCTCGTCCAAGTGAGTGTCTCTCTCTCTATCTCGCTCGCTCTCTCATTTTCTGCAGAAAGCCAGGCAATGTTTTAGTAAATAAATAGGTAATTCCTGGCTATGCCACTGCTATGAATAAAACATTCTTGGCATTACTGTTCTTATTTCACAATTAGTATATACAGTTAGATGAAGGCAAAAACAGATTTCAGCTCAAAACAATGTCTGACAAAGAAACAGCAGAGTAAGCATACATACAGCTGTACAAGCTGAACACTGTGTGCGTAATGGAAAAGTGAGAAGTATTTAAAATGAAATTGTGATATTATGACCCGTAGTATTGAGAAGCGTGTGGGGTACTAGGCCAGGCATGCCGCTCGAAATCAGGTAAATACGCCTGTAACGTTTTATTAGTCAAAACCAGAACGTATTGAAGTATTGCCTGTGAAAGGATTTGCATTCAACTGAAAGACTCTGAAAAGCAGCAGGTGTCTAAAAATTAACGCAATTCTTTGTATAGATACAGAGTCGTCTTGCAAAACACACGCAAGCAACTGAAGTGACATGAGGTGATGAAAGAGAAGTGGTTCGATACTGCTGAGGAGCACATCTGGGGTTTTTTTTTTGTTTGTTTCTTGTTTTTTTTTTTTAACTACACCATGATAACACTTGCCTGGAATATACCATATTAAGCCATTTACAACCAAACAAGCTTAGGTTTCCGAAACAGAACATAACAGCCTGTTTTGTCAGACGCTACACCTGGTCTTTATCCAACATGTCGCAGCTTGCTATGTTCAGCTCAAAGACAGACATAACGACAGACTTTACTTTCTCAAAACATCCTCCAAGCCATGGCCAGAGCGAATGCTAATCTCAGGAGGAGGGGGGGGACAAAAAAAAAAAAACAACAGAAGCATTTAATACCGTACAGCGTGGGGAAGAAAGGCTCCTTTCACACACTTGATTGAGATGATTTCTGTACAGCAGGTCCACTAGGGGACACTGCTCTCCTCTGTTCTTGTGCTTTACCCATCCTTCATCACTTGGGCTCAGCTGGCCTCTTCGCAGAACTTGACCGAGTTGAAATCCCTTCTGAAAACTCGATCCACTCAAGAGTTAACCGAGGTGTGCTCAAACACTCCTCTTACAACATAAGAGCCTGCATGCTTCCATGGAGCAGGGAAATACTGGATGATACTACACAGGGGCACATAACTCATTTCTCTAAATAATAATAATAAAAATAGTGAACATATTTCAACTCTATGAAGCATCACTATATAGAATCTCACTCTCACACACTACATGCATAGGAAGCACTGCAAAGGCAAGAATGGATTGTACCATAAAAAGTCCTGGGAGTCAAATGACAGCACTGGGTTTATGCGCTGCACAGTCACAGATTATATGGTTCACCGCTGACAAACCATAAACAAATAATGCTTCGCTTTCAACCCACTAACCTAAACGTGCCCAATGAGTTCACGGTTTAAATGCGACAGAAGAAGCAGAAAAGGAGGGCTTTAAAGGAGGAGAAAGATGGGAAAACAAAAAGGACTAAATCTTCATGCTTTAAAAAACAAAACACACACTTGAGTCTACTAAACAGAAAGGAAACACTTGGGCTCATATGAGCAACAATCCAAATGGAATTAAAACTGTGCGCGCTCTTGTGCACATTCATGAGTGGTTGCTCAACACCCGGCCACCCAGTTTACATAAACACTCTGCCCTTCCAGCAGTACAACAACCACTTGGCTTCGTCTCGAGCTCCGGATTCTGAGAATGTGAGCGTGTTTATACGTTCTGTAGCCACCATTTTAAACACACCTAACTCCTACCTACAATAATTGACCATTTCATCAGGTAAATCTACCATATAGGTCCACGTTATCCCGACAGTAGTCCATCTGTGGCCATGTATAATTTCTTACCTTTATCTAATCAATCAATAGAAAGGGAGTACCGCTGACCTGACGTTGGGGTAGTGGGCCCGTGTGTGTGGTGGTGGGGAGGGGTTGTACCTGGATCTCTCACTTCTGGGTTGAGAAACAGTTCATCCAAAACAGGAGTGCTCTGAGAACACAATTAGAGCCCTGCACTCCCGCGGGAGTCCCGCGGGACCCGACACAAAGCAGTGCAGCACGGGACAAATTTTGAAAGCTCATTGCGGGTGCGGGCGGTGGGGGGAGTGGACAATGCGGGCGCGAGAGGTGATAAGCTGCAGTCCCGCTAACTAAAAACGTGTTTAAAATAAAATTTATAAATTATTAATTTATGTCTATCGTATATAATTTGTGCTGGATATTTTATTTGGCATTAATAAAAACATTTCAATATGCCTAAATTCGCGGATGTGCTCTAATCTCGCATACGTTTCCGATTCCTTTCCGCTCTTCTGTGTTTGAGATCTCCGATCATGGCAGAAGAGCAGAGCTCCTCTAGTGAAGTTCACAGTGCTTCAGAAGTAAGTGCTGCTTTAAAAAGAGGTACAGTTACCGTTAAAAAGTCAAGAGTATTAGTCCTAAGTATTAAAAAGTATTAACTAGTATTAAAAAGGACTGTGTATCGCACAGATTGTTCAATTTAAAGCTAGAAATACAGTGTATAATCTGAGGAGCTGGTTGTGGTTGCGCAGCACTTCATATGAGAGCAGAATGAAATCACGGTTGGAATCATAACGCCACAGACTCGGAAGTGGGAGTGCGAGTGCGCAAAGCGAGAGCTGTAAATCAAAGCGAGAGCTGTCAATCATGAGCGCATGCAGCGCTCAACTTGGAATGTGTCAGCAGAATGTCAGAGTCTAAACAAACTTGCAATAAATGAAGGATCGGTCAGTGGAGAGCTCAGCTAAGCTCAGCATGTTTAATTCCCCAAGCCAATGACAAGAACTTCCGTGAGAAATAACGCGAACGTCTGCATCATGCGGGATTTGCGGGCGGGAGCGGGACAAAACATGGCAGGCGCGGGCCTGAAAATCATAATTCTTTGCGGGAGCGGGACTACACAATGCGGGAGCGGGCGGGCGCGGGACTGAAAATTCTGTCCCGCGCAGACCTCTAAGCACAATATCCCCTGCTGTCAATGCCATAACTCTGGTAAAATGCGACTGAATTGAACGAAATTGCAATATACGTATTACTGACATACAAAGAATCCTGTCAAGTTTGGTGAAATTCCTGCAAAAATTGCTAGAGGAGTTGATTTCAGAAGAACGTACACCCTTATGAAATTGTCAAAGTACAAGTTATTTAATCAAGGGTCAAAACTCTGGGGAAAATTTCACACGAAATTAAATCGCAATATGCGTGTCTGCATCATACAACAAGGCCTTTTGGCCAAGTTTCGAGAAATTCGTCCACAAATTGTGAGAGGAGTTGATGTCAGAAGGCAATCTCACCTTCATGGAATTGTCAAAGTACAAGGTTGTTAATCGAGGGCCGCAACTCTGGTAAAATGTGGCTGAATTGAACAAAACAATATGCGGACTACCAACATACCGTGAGTGGCCAGCATGTCCGCTTCTCGATCAGGAGATTGTGAGTTCTACTCACGGTCGGGTCATACCAAAGACCATCATAAAAATGGAACCTACTACCATCTGGCAAGGCACGCTACAATACGGATGAGAGTGGGGAGTCAAACTCTTGCAGTTAACAGAGGATTAGCCCCCCACTGTAACCCTAGCTATGTAATAGGCGAGAGGCCAAGGGCTACAGAAACGGAGATTGGCGCTGCCCTATACGCCACATGGCGTGGGAAGGGACTTGTACTACTAACATAAAACAAGGCCTTTTGTGAAGTCTTGTGAAATTCCTCCAAAAAGTTGAGAGGAGTGGATTTCAGAAGGAAAACGCACTCATGAAATTGTCAAAGTATAATTTTGTTAATCAAGGGCTGTAACTCTGGTAAAATGTGACCAAATTTAACAAAATTACAATGTGTATTACCGACATACAACAAAGAATCCTGCCAAGTTTTGTGAAATTCCTCCAAAAATTTGAGAGGAGTTGATTTCAGAAGGCGAGTACCCTTCCCGGAACAGACAGACATCGCCATGACATAATCCCCATTCGGGCCTTTCGGCCAGTGGGGGATAAAGATCCATATCCATCCACGTGAATGCCAGGACTCAAGGTTTCCCAGCAGAACATTTCCCAGAGCATCACACTGCCTCCACTGGCTTGTCTTCTTCCCACAGTGCATCCTGGTGCCATCTCTTCCCCAAGTAAACCACGTGTGCATGTCTGGCTGTCCACATGATGTATAGGGAAATGTGATTCACCAGACCAGGCCACCTTCTTCCATTGCTCAAAATGGTCCTTAGCATGGGTGCTCTGACTGTAGCCTGGCTAACGCGACTTCAAAGCTCTCCGAGCTATTGGTCTGGCCAAGATATTAAGCCCAACCGTTTCCCAGAGCCCGTGGTTGACCCGCCTCCCTGAAATGCCTCAGTTTGCTACTGGTCGAAGCCAGAAAAGGCTGTGACGAAGCTTAAACCAATCACATCACTCTTTCCTCTGACGTATGCGACGCGACGGGGCTAACTGGTAGATTAAACTCTTACCGAAGCCGGTCGGGAGCAAGGCGAAAACGTCCTTCCTTTCAATAAATACCTCCAGGGCTGCTCTTTGCTCCGTTTTCAATGAGAACTTCCCGTTGAATGCTTTCAATACAGCATCTATGCATAATAGATGCGGAAGCATGAATGAAGCGCTTCCGGCATAGATTCTGTAAACAATCTATGGCTTCCGGTCGCAGTTCTACTACGTCAGTGCCTTGAACACGCCTCTACCCAGGGCCGTTGGAGATGCTCAAAGTTGATTGGTTCCCGATTTTTCGGGAGCTTGGAAGAGCTGTAGATAGCTTGCCTGGCCAGACTAAGCTCGCAACAGGTCCTCGTGTTGCGTCACGCTTAGGATGGGCGGGCCCAGGCTACTCTGACTGGTCTGCAGCTACGCAGCCCCATACACAGCAAGCTGTCATGTGCTGTGTGTTCGGACACCATTTTTTCATAGCCAGCATCAACTTTTTCAGCAATTTTTGCAACACTAGAACTTCTGTGGGATCAAACCAGATGGGCTAGCCATTAAAACCTGTATGGATTCCCTTAAAAACTATTAGCTTTTGCCTGAAAAGGGTGCCAGTGAGCCTTTTTTTTTAATATACATTTTTTTTAACCTCCTTGTCTCTCAACCCAGACACTAAATGCTGCTCCAAATTAGAGACAATGATTTTCCGCTTCGTAATTCAGGATCTTTCCGTTTCAGTTGTACTAAATTCCATTTCAACACTGGTTTCAGGTTTTCCTGTATGAGAGACAAATTTTAAGGACTTGGGACTGCTTTAAAACACTGTTTGGGTATGTGTGGTAGATATACAACAAAGAAACACTTGTAAGTTACATTATTTACATTTGTAAAGTTTAATAAACACTGATTTCATAAAAATTATCAAAATTAAATTGGCACAGAGTACTTATTTTCTACTTTAATACAAAGATTTTCTGTAAAATTTATTGATTTTCAAAGAATCGTTTCAGTGAACTTCTCATTATATGAAAATGTGAGTCCTGCAACGTCTGTGGTAAAGTTCCACCCAGTTTACAGTGTTTCACAATAAACGGTTTCAGCTTCCCGGTCTTCTGCAGAGGAATATCTGCAACTGTGCACATTTTTACAAAAAATTGAGCAGAATTTGTTCCCGTAGGTCTTTCGATTCAGTTCCCCTAACATACGATGTTTTAAACGTCACCTGTCTTGGCCCATCGCCGGCATCTGTACCACTGCTAGTGCTAGGCCTCGTCTTGAACTTAGATTCTTTGGATCGTTAGCGTTTCGGACTTTTCAAGGTGGTCTTTCATCGTGTCAAGGTGCACTTTATCAAATGTTGACAGCATTTGCAAAAAACACACAGTCGTCTTCATACAGTTCATCAAGAAATTGATTCATTCTTGATGATGCATTTACTGTCAGTACAGACGCTGATCATTCCATACGTTTAAATGCTGATCCGGTCGCCATTTTTGTTCACTTCAGCACGGCAACAAATACCGGTCTCCATATGAGAGCAGCGAAGCTATTGGCAAGGACACCCAGCTCAGATACCAAACAGCCAATACGCACATGCGATTTATGCACGAGCCTCGGAAATCCCCCAACGAAGTTAAAGTGCATATTCTAAAGTACCAATTTCATTTTTTTTTTATATGAAAGTATGTCCCTTTACACACTCATCCAGAAGGGTAATTTTGCACAAGGCCATCTGTCTACAGCAGGAGGGAAAAAAAAAACGCGTCTGGAAAAATCCCAAGGGAGTCTGGAGCCAGATTCGTGACATCACCTGCGGAAGCGCCAGCAGGCTGCGCGAGCTTTGCACGGTTTCAGTGCACAGCCTGTGAAGACCAAGCGCTCCCATTTCTCTCTCATTGTCCGGTCTTTTGGGAAACGATGAGTACTAATCCCATCAAGATTGGTGTTGCTACACCCTCCTACGATACATCTGTTAACCATTTTAATAATTACACGATAACGAAGAAATTTACAGAAAACCACCAGGTCGTTTTCTCATAAACAAACCAGCGCTGACGTAGGATTCAGAGGGAGGCGTCCCGCACGCGACGTCACGAAAATCAATGTTTCCAGGGAAATCCAAATGCTTTTTTTCAGAGGCGGACCAATTCGCCTCAAATGGCTTGATTTCAACTGAATTTTTCTGGTATTGCGCAAGGTAAAAAAAAAAAAAAATTGCACAAAACGTGACGTGATCGATATTTGACCAAACTTTAATATAAAATAGGAGAATTACATTGATCTCGCTCCTGAATTTACCAGTGACATGCACTTTAAAGGCAAAGTCCGACACCGTAATGGTTTATTTGAAACAAAATATTTAGTTTTAATTTGTGCAAATAAACCTTTTGGATGTTCGGTTTCAAATACTGGATCCCGTGTTTTCCGTCCGTTTACCGCGATCATCAAAAACCGTCGTCTCTGCTCCAAATCATATCTGGTCAGTGGTGGTCTTATTGTGGATAGGAACACAATAAACCAGGGCAGATAGCCCTGGCATTGTAGGTATACCTACCAAAGTGACCACTGAGTGTGCGTGCACGCGAATACACAATAAAACACACGGAGCTTAGTCAGTGTGTGGCACTAGAGGTTTGTCCAGGCCTTTTCCTCGTTGTTGTTGAGGCTTCTTAAATGTTTGTCGCAGCAGCGCTGGCACAATGGTGTGTGTTAGGCATGTGGCTGAGCCCATGCTGGGATTCGCTCGTGGCTGCAGCAGATAGAGGCTGGTGACCCAAAGTAAACAAGCTTCTTATCCGCTTGCACAAAGGGGCCTTCTGCCATAAATGACGGCCGCCAAGAAGGCTTCTACCCCCAAATCTCTGTCTGCGTGTATTGGCAATGGAAGTCTCTTGATTTGGCTTTTCCAAACCCATCTTTTAAGAACGTGCATTCTGGACCACAAGTTCAGGCAAAAATTGTCCTCAGATGCTACACATTCGGATTAAGTCCAGATATATGACAATACAATACGTGATCGCTAATGTACTGCCATTTCCTTTAATTAGACCAAGGCTTCGAGTTCTGCTATTTTGTAATTCACATCATCATGCTCCCTACAGACAGTTTAATGTGCTCTGAAACCAGTATACGCTGTTCCTGGCAAAATCTGTCATACACATACTACCCTTCCAAAACCAATGTCATTTAAAAACACTGTCTGATGCAGTCTACGGTTCAACTTTGCTTTGGACTTGAGGTTATTATTTAACACCATATAACAATCCTGTGCAGCAGTGAAGCCTCTGATGTTAACCATTTCACACAGCTGTGGCAGTTAATGATATACGACACTTATGAAACAGGCCGCAGGTTAAAATGGCATGCTTCACACTCAACTTCCACATCCTTAAAAGTAACCACTCTAGCAGCAGAATGAAAGGTTAGTACGATAATTGCCAGTAATCTTCTATAAGAAAATGCTTGAGGGGGAGGAGAAGAAAAAAAAAAAGTAATCTTTAAATCACCAGCAGACAACTGACAGTGCACATGCCTACACTACTGTTCTCTGTGTAAAGATTTACTTTCGGTAAACATGGGCTTGAAAATGTCTAAGCAAAACATTACAGGAAAAGGGCAAACATGCTTTTAAAGCATATGTACTCGCCACTGAGTTTGCTCATTTAACGATCCATCAAATTGAAAAGTCCACAGACGAAAGTTAGTCAAAGACCCACAAGAGCATGTCAGCGTTGGTCAGGGGTCAGTGGCTAGAATGCAAGAAGCAAAATGGCTCAACTGGTCATGGCTTAAAAGGCACATTTCCCCCAAATGTGCCAAACTTATTAAAGGCTAGTGAAATTAGTTTGCACTCGCTGTTTTTTTTTTTTTAATTTTGAGGTGTGGGGGGAGGCTGGACTGGACTCAAACGGCAGTGAGAATTTCATTTACACTCGAGTTAAGGCCAGTATTTACATCAATGTTCACAGCTGGAACCTTTATCTGGAGAGAAAAGGGACTCGAGACATCCATTTTCTACAAACTATAACCCTAATTCCACAAAAGTTGGGACGCTGTGTAAACTGAATAAAAACAGAACGCGATAATTTGCAAGTCACGGAAAACCTAAATTTCAATGAAAAATGGTACAAAGACAGCACATCAAACATTGAAACTGAGAAATTTTATTGTTTTTTGAAAAACATATGCTCATTTTGAATTTGATGTCAGCACATTTAAAAAAAAAGTTGGGACAGGGGAATGTTTACCACTATGTTGCATCACCTCTACTTTTAACAACACTCTAAACGTTTGGGAACTGAGGAGACCAACTGCTGTAGTTTTGAAAGAGAAAATGTTGCCCCATTCTGGTCTAATATACAATTTCAGTTGCTCAACAGTTCGGCGTCTCCTTTGTCGTATTTAGCGCTTCACAATGTGCTAAATGTTTTAAATGGGAGACAGGTCTGGACTGCAGGCAGGCCAGTTTAGCCCCTGGACTCTCCTACTACGGCGCCATGCAGTTTTAATACGTGCAGAAAGCGGTTTGGCATTGTCTTGCTGTAAGAAGGAAGGCCTTCCCTGAAAAAAAAAAATTGTCTGGATGGCAGCATGTTGCTCTGAAACCTGTACATCATTCAGCATTAATGATGCCTTCGCAGATGTACAAGCCACCCAAGTCATGCACCCTCATACCATCACAGATGCTGGTGTTTGAACTGTGCGCTGATCAGCCGGATGGTCCCTCTCCTCTTTAGCCTGGAGGACATGGTGTCCATGATTTCTAAAAAGAATTTCTGCTTTTGATTCTTCAGACCTCGGGACAATTTTCCACTTCGCCTCAGTCCATCGTAAAAGAGCTCGGGGCCAGAGAAGGTGGTGGTGTTTCTGGATATTGTTTATATCTGGTTTTAACTTGCATTTGTGGATACAGTAATGAACTGTTTTCAGAAAACCGTCGTCTGTGAAGTGCTCCTGAGCCCATACAGTGATTTCCACTACAGTCACATGTCTGCTTTTAATGCAGTGTCTCCTGAGGGCCTGAAGATCACAGGCATCCAGTGTCAGTTTTCAGCCTTGTCTCTTGCATACAGAGATTTCTCCTGAATCTTTTAAATTATATTATGTACCGTAGTTGATGTGATCCCCAAATTCTTTGCAGTTTTACACTGAGGAACGTTATTCTTAAAATTGTTGCACTGTTTGCCCACGCAGTCTTTCACAGAGCAGTGAACCCCTCCCCGTCTTTACTTCTGAGAGACTCCGCCTCTCTGGGATGCTCTTTTTGTGCCCAATCATCTTACTGACCTGTTGCCAATTAACCAAAATTAGTTGTTTTTTTTTAGCATTAGACAACTTTTTCAGCTTTTTGTTGCCCCGTCCCAACTTTTCTGAAATGTGTTGCTGACAAATTCAAAATGAGCATATATTTAAAAAAATAAATAAAAATAAAATCTCAGTTTCAACATTTGATATGTTGTCTTTGTACCATTTTCAATGAAATATAGGGTTTCCATGAATTGCAAATCTTCACATTGTTTTTATTTGTTTTACAGTGTCCCAACTTTTTTTTTGGAATTGGAGTTGTATGAAATATCAACTAAATTTGTGTTCTTTGGTCATTAGCAATATAATACTCGTAGTGCTGTCAAGCGATTAAAATATTTAATCGCGATTAATGTCCCGACTGTCATAGTTAACTCGCGATTAATCGCAATTTAATTGCACATTTGTGTCACATAAAAGACCATTGTAATTCTCTTATCAGCATAAAAAAGTGAATGGGCTTGCTTTGTACCAATGTTTTTTTTTTTATTGCAAAGCATAACACGTCTTGACACAGCCACTGCAAAGTAAAACCTAAGCCAAGCACCGGCGCGGGGCTAGCAAGAGAACCATGAGTGAAATGATCTACTGTTTGAGTTAGTCTACAACTCTAATCAGAGAGACAGGTTACACAGTGACGGTAGGCTTGACATGCTTGATTATAATATAAAGTACACTATTATATTAAGTTTAAGTTGTTCGTTGATAAATATTGCATTGAATCTGATCTTTACTGTTTCAGCTCACTTAACACATTTTGTACTTTTACACTTTCTGCCTGTTGATGCGTCGCGCTGTCCAATCAGAGGCGGCCAAATTTGCATATTACAGGAAGGATTTCTGGGATAGCATTAAGTTTACAGTTCAGAGGGATCTGGCTTCTTTAGACGCTGTCTTCTTAAAACTGAATAAATATTTAAAAAGAGCCAAATTAGCCAGTCTTTTGAACGGCTCTTTTCAAAGAACGGATCACAAAGATGCGGATCCCATCAAAGAGCCATAAATCCCATCTCTACTAGTTTCAAAAGCTTATGAAAAACCTACATCATGTCACAGAGCGTTAATCTCTCGATAAAAAAAAATTATCGCCGTTAAAATTGAGTCAAGTTAACGCATTAATAACGCGACATTTTTGACAGCACTAAATACTCTATAACTGAAGGATGGAAGATTTTAGAATTTTGCTCTCTATTGTTTTCCATGAGCATTCAGGATGGCACGCCACATTCTCCACACAAAAATGCGATGGTTTGAGATGCATCCCAAGTATTGATGAGTGAAGGCATAATTATCTGCCGTTACTGTTCTCTGCTCAAGTTTGCAAAAAGCATTAGCCACCAGCCCACAAACGTTAGCATGTTAGCAAAAATACAGAGTAGCAAGTGTAAAAACAGATCTGTGGAAAAGTTTTATATGCATAAAAATAAAAATGTTAGCCAATAGATGAACTACATTATTAGGTTAAGTAAACTAGTTCTGGCTCTGTCAAAATTATGAAAACACCAAGACTGGACAGAAATATCGATCGACTTGTTGCTCTTGCCAAATTTGTTTGAAATGCCAAACACACACACACACACACACACACCACTTGCACCAGCCAGCTAGGAAAACAGCTAGCAATTGGCTAATAGCATAAATGCCCCCAAAGAGATTAAATCCAGTGACTAAGTTCCCACCAAATGACAGAACGGATAAATGCCCTGCATGTTCAGAAAGGAAAAAGACGAAACTCCATCAGGCTTGAATCCAATTCCCACTTATAACATCAGACTCCTTCATGCTCTCACTTCTGTTGGTTTATTTTCACTCTCACTTACACCCTTTCTATAGTCTGTCTTCGCTCCTGTCTGTCACCATGTAACCATTAGCATTTTTCCTTTCTTTCATGGAGGTCACCCATAATACTGCTGCTATCCGTACCTATTAACGCATCACAATAAAACCTGACTACACTAAACCTGACTACACCCCCTCTTCTCTGTCTGTCTGCACCCAATCAACAAATTAACAGATCAGGTTTACTCCTGGACTGCAGCCTCGCTCAACAAGAGGCTCAGTTTAGAGGCGAGGGAGCAGTCGAACGTGAGGTGCACTGGTACAGATTAATGCTAATCTCTTGGCTAATGAAAACAAGGGTGTGTGCAATGGAGCCTGTAGGACCTTTGAAGACGGCTCAGCAGGGTGGAATAAAAAGAAATCCCCCAGAGCAGGGGGTCCCCAGGGGCAGAGCTACAGCCTGAGTACCAGAGGTCAAGTCTGCCGTCTCGCCCACTCATTTGGAATTGAGCAAAATTCATAGTCGTCTCCTGGCGGAGTTACAGCAACCTGGGGTCCAGCGAGATAGATGGGATCCATCTTTACTTAATGGAAGTTTCTTACTTGGTCAAGATCCAGCTCAATTCACAAAGAGTAAGTGTTTTAGTTGAGGCAAAAAGGGGGGGGGGGGGGGGGGAAGAAAGGTAAGAGACACTGAATGAAACAGTATGTTGGTGGAGTAGCTTGTAAATACACATTACCACGGGGAGCAGAGAGATGGAGGCTCTACTTCTCAGACTTGGCACAGGCTAAAGGTCGCAACATCAAAGAAGCAGCGCAAGCCTCAGAGGCTCATTGAGTCCACTTCAACAAAGCAGCTCGAGCCCATAACCAGAGCTCACTTGATTAGAAATGTAAATGTAGTACTGCCCAGCCAAGCTAAATGGCCTCGAGCACCCTACCAGGGCTGCTGAACTGAAGAGACTCATGGTGTGCTCAGCAATTTCAGTTCTCTGCTGCTTGTCTTGGCCACAGTGAGGAAAGACTTCGATCAATTCGTCCAACACTGAGCTAACAGCAGGCCACCGAGCATGCTGCTGACATGGCCTGTCTTTATTAAAGCTACACAGCAGCCTCCAAAACCACCTCTTTTTGGTTTTTGGAGACCGATACTTCTAATGCAACACATTATTATTATTTGAAAGAACAGAATCAAGGCAAAAATCACCACCACTATGATGAATTTAACCCATTTTCTGGAATCTCAACATCACAATCCCTCACTCTCAACTTGTCCCTAATTGGTATCTCCCAACAGCGCACACACATGCCCCTTTTCCACCAAAGCAGTTCCAGGGCTGGTTCGGGGCCAGCGCTTAGTTTGGAACCGGGTTTTCTGTTTCCACTGACAAAGAACTGGCTCTGGGGCCAGAAAAACCGGTTCCAGGCTAGCACCAACTCTCTGCTGGGCCAGAGGAAAGAACCGCTTACGTCAGTGGGGGGGCAGAGTTGTTAAGACCAACAACAATAAGACCGCGAAAGATCGCCATTTTTAAGCGGCGAGAAGCAGCAGCTGTACAAACGCAAAATCATCCATTATTATTGTTGTTGCTGCTGCTTCTTCCGTGTTGTTTTTGCTTTGATATTCGCGCCAAGGTTTATATAAACGTAGCGCCGTAACTGACGCATACAGCGACGTAACTGACGTATACAGCGACGTAATGACGTGGCTCCGCTTAGCACCGCGAGCTATGGAAAAGCAAACTGGTTCTCAGCTGGCTCGCGAGTTGAACGAGTTGTGAACCAGCACCGGCTCCGAACCAGCCCTGGAACTGATTTGGTGGAAAAGGGGTGAGAGAGAGAGAGAGAGAGAGAGAGACACAAGCAAACACCTTATTTCATTTCACTGTCTCTTTTTTGGGTTACTGTATTTCCATGTAGTCTCTCTCAGCCTGCAGTTCATATACTCACTCCACGCTAAATTACTATCTTTGAACCAGAAATAGAGCTAGATGGAGGTTTTGGATGTCTGTTTCGTGGAAATCAAAAGTGCTAGTCTGTCCAGAGAGGCAGTAACACCAAAAAAAAAAGAAGAAGAAGAAGAAGGGGCCAGCAAACCTCTGCGTGCTGTCGTCAAGGTTGAAACCAAATGAGGATGCAAGCAAAGGCCAGATATATGAGTAAAAGCGGTTAAAAATATTGTTGGTCTAAGAGAAATACACTTGGCTTGACCCTTTGACCACACTGATCTTTCCAACATCAGAGTTAAAAAAAAAAAAAAACGATTGGCAAGAGAAAAAAATACAAGTGAGAAACTGAGTGGGTCTCAGAGAAGGGGAGAAAGAGAGAGAGAGAATAGTTCAGGCTAAACCATCAGGTCAGCAGATGGCTATCCGAGTGCTTGCCTTATTAAACATCTCTCACTATCCTTTCCGAGTCCCCATGCATTTAAGCCATTTAGTTCAAGCTCCTCTGTTCTGATTCGCCGTCTTATTTACCACAGCTATGAAGGAGTCCTTCCTTCTACACTTTTTTTTCTGGCCAAATAGAGCTCGCCAGACCTACTTCTGCTTGCCGAAGTTCAGATACCATATAAAGACAACTGAACAGGCATAAAGAATGAGCCAAGTCCTGACATGAGCACTAACCATGGCTTTACCCCTTCAGCCACTGGGCTGAAAACAAGCACACCCAGATGTGCTTGCATTCTGTAAAATTGCATCCAGAGCCCTCTGGTCCGCGAGCACGTTACTCTTTCTTCCCTCCATTTTACCCAGAATTCTCTACACGCTAGTCCAACTCCCATAAACACCATTAGACCAGGTGAAACCTTGTAAAATACCGTTTTTGCGCTTGGCGTGGATCACTGTGCTGACCTGCGGAACGCTGGCTAATCTCAGAATGTTTAGTTGAGCGCTCATAATTGCAAACGTTTATAAATAGTGCAAAATATAGTTTTGAAAACGATCTGGGTTGATGGTTCTAATTGGCTTCGTTGATGTAAGAAACAACTTGCTATATGAAGTGAACGGAGAGTGGAAAGAAAGAATCAGCAATAGTGGTCACAGGACCGTTTGTGTGGTCTGGGCGAGGTGCACAGAGGTTTGGAAATGAAACAAAGCGGAATGGGAGGTTTTACGCAGTGTTCCTGGACACATGGGCTGTGGTGTTATGGCTCCAATAAACATGCCAATGGCACTTCTAAATCCAGAGCTAAAATATAATAGGCTATGGTCTCACTGGTGCAGCTAAAGGCTTGCGTCTTCTCAGCATATGATGTGAACACGGCACTTGCTAAATGATATACAACTAACTTAAGAAGATAGCAATATACTATTTGTAGAAAACCCACAATACTAAAGCTTGCTTCTCATACTGAATGTAACAGAACAGGAAAATATGGAATCAATTTTGTGCCAAAATGTTCATACAATACTTTTGAAATATCAAACAAAAAACGACAAATCAAAATACAAAAAAAAAAAAAAATAAGTCAATTTTTTTAGACTGGCAAACAAATTATTTGTGTAATCGTGCAAAATCTCAGTCTATTACTCTTCAGAAACCTTTTATTTTTGTTCTGCGTCTTTCTCAGTTTTGTTTGACGTAATTTATTTTGGTTGCGATTCCAGCTTTCTCGTTTGCGCTCCCTGACTTTTTGCTCGCAGTTTTGGCACAAACTTGACGTGTGGGTGGGCTGTCCAGGAATACATTCCCATTGGGTAACTTGTGTTTGACTGACAGCTACGCTCAGCCATTCCCTACTCGGATTCTGGCGGACTGTTTGACGAGTGACCGATCCATTGACGGTAAACAAGGATCGAGTGGACTTCAGTGGCGACTATAATACTGAATTAATTCAACAAAGTGTAAGTACGGGACAAATGTGTTGCATGTGTTGCAGTAGTGCACATTATGCAGGCGTGTTTAACGTTAGCAAGACAGCTATTATATTGGGTAGTGGAGCCAAGTCTAACATTTGACTTGCCACGAAACACCTGCATAATGTGCACTACTGCAGCACATACAACACATTTGTCCCGTACTTACACTTTGTTGAATTAATTCAATATCATAGTCGCCACTGAAGTCCACTCGATCCTTGTTTACCGTCAATGGATCGGTCACTCGTCAAACAGTCCGCCAGAATCCGAGTAGGGAATGGCTGAGCGTAGCTGTCAGTCAAACACAAGTTAGCCAATGGGAATGCATTCCTGGACAGCCCACCCACACGTGAAGTTTGTGCCAAAACTGCAAGCAAAAAGTCAGGGAGCGCAAACGAGAAAGCTGGAATCGCAACCAAAATAAATTACATCAAACAAAACTGAGAAAGACGCGGAACAAAAATAAAAGGTTTCTGAAGAGTAATAGACTGAGATTTTGCATGATTACACAAATAATTTGTTCGCCAGTCTAAAAAAATTGACTTTTTTTTTTGTATTTTGATTTGTCATTTTTGTTTGATATTTCAAAAGTATTGTATGAACATTTTGACACAAAATTGATTCCATAGGAAATTTTTTTTTTTTTATACACAACACTAGTGATGGACATCTGTAGCAAAATAGTCCAATAAGCATGAGATTTATACATTCACATTTGTAAAATTTATATCCGGAATTTGCATATTTCTGTAAAGCTGCTTTGTGACCATGTCCATTGTTAACAGATGTTATACAAATTAAAAAAAATAATAATAATTCAATTTGACTGGGCATTGGGAGAGTTGATACTCATTTCCATGTACTCCACCTTTCCTCCCTGCTCTTCTCCAGCATGTGGGTTTGCCCTTTTCTTTTCTCTCCTTCTCCTGTGACCCTTGTCCCTGTCTCTCATTTCTAGCCAAGCCTGTCCTCCCCAGGTTCTGTCTGGGAACGAATATGTAAACCTGGCATTGTGAGCACGTGAGTGTGATTGAGCAAATGGAGGGTGGAGGATGGCCTCCCCTCCTAAACTTGAGTGCTTTTCACAAAAACACCCAAAGTGACCAAATGGCCACACTCATTTTCACTACCTCGAGCTTTCAGCCTCCTCAGTGTAGAATACAATGCGTTATCGCGCCATGCCTTATGGTCATCCTCAAGAGGCCTTAAAGGGGACATATTTTGAACAACTCACTTTTTCAGTGCTTGTGCACATACAGTACGCGTGTGTATCTGGAATGCCTACCTACTCTTCTCTATGTTGCTCTTTGCTATATTTTTTGTCCTGTACCTGTTTTAATGTCTTGCTTTATGTTGTGTTGTGTCTTGTATGTTGATGGTGGCACTGAGTTTCCCCTTTGGGGAGTATTAAAGTTAATCCAATCCAATCCAATACTCAGAAACTCTGAATCAAGACAACCAGTTTCTTTTAGCTGCCTATTTCAGAAAACGTGTGATTCAACAAGCCGTTCAGATTTGGCTCCCCTTTCTACATCACAAGGGGAGCTCATTAGAATTAGGCCGCCCTCTCATCCGAGTATTGCTGGGTTTCACGTGACGTCACATCCACCTCAGTTATTCAAAACTTTAGCTGGTCATCTACCAAAGCTCAGTTGGCAAAGCGTTTGTACAGAGAAGGTGCATTGCTCGCACAAAGAGTGCCTTGTGCAGTTTTAGGTTGTTCAAATCGATCAAACTGAAAAGTTTCTTCAGGGTTCCCCGTGAACGAACGCAGGATTTCACAAAAAGACGTCAAGAAAGGTGGCTTTTGAGCCGAATCAAAGCGTGCTCGAGTTTGCAGTCATCACTTGGTGAAAGGTCTGTATTTCCCTCTCAGCTATGTCATTAGTGTTTTCCGAGTACTTTTCTTGCTACGTGTCGTCATTTTATGGTACTTTTTTTTTTTTAAAGTCACAAAGCGCCAAGTCCCCGGGTGTTTCTTTGTTTACTCCTCAAAGTCCATATGCATGAAGGTCGCGACAATTCTTCCCCGGCTGTACAGTTACAATGCGCCGTGATCACTTCTCCGTCTTGTTTAACTAAGATCCAGGTCTTTAAAGGGGTTTCGGATGATCTTTCTGAATGATTTACCGGAGAGATCAGAGCCAACACAAGTGAGAATCAAGCCAACTGTTTGTTTACACTTTAACTTGCAGCACGTCGTTGTAAAGACGCGAACGAAAAGCTTAAACATAATCACACAGGCAAACACAATCCAGGATTCATTGGGCAGCGACTTGATAGCGAGGTCCTTTACCCAGCCACATGCAAAAAAAAGTTGTAAGCCTCTACACTCTTCCACGCTTTCATCTGTTTTGCGGTGTAGAAGGACGTCTGCAACACCAGATAGTTCGAGATGTCGGGGAACTCGACTGAAGGGTAGTTTTCGAGATCGTAAGACAAATCCTTCTTTACCAGACTGTAGGGCTCGATTCCATTGCACATAGCGATCTTCTGAATGTATCTAAAGCCAGCAGTGGCTTCTAGATTACGAGCGTACTCTGATAAGTTATCGCTAGCTGTTTGCACTACGGCAGCCACTTAGACCACCAGCTATTTCACTTCCGGTAAAACCGCTAAGAAAAGTCATGTGACTGAAATCCAGCAATATCCACTCATGGCTTGAGAACGGCCTTTGTGAATGAATATTCATGAGGAAAGTGCTACTTGATTGGCTGACCAAAGACGGGGCTGGATTGAGCAGTGGCTCCTTATCGTTTAAAGGAACAGGCACACACTGCTGTGCAAAGGCAAGCTGCAGTATCAGTGGCGAAAGACGGTCCAACAGCATCACCTATTCGCTACTGGACTGTATTTTGCCACCAGCACAATAAGCAGATACTGCAGTTTGCTATTATACGGCAGCACGTTCTGTTCACTGCTTAACGGGGGCACTCTTGGTGTAGGCCACTATGCTTCACTTACACTGCAATTCAACTGCAAGTTCTATCTTGTCCTCATATCCAATTTTAGTAATTTTTTACAAGACACACAAAATACCTTCCGCTGCTTGTGGATCCTCCTGACATGAGATGCGTGCAGATGTAGGAATGTAATGGAACTGCAAATAACAGGTGGAAGAGAAGCAAACTTTATTTCATCTTTAGTAAGCACTTTATCTTAGTCAGGGTCTCGGTGGATCCGTAACCTATCCTGGGAACACTGCAGAGCCTAATCTAGGAATTTGAAAATAGGGGACAGATCCCTCACTAGTTGTAGTAACAGGGGACAGAAAATATTAACATGGGTAAAAATATCCCTCATTTGTTCCAGTTAGTGGGGACAGAAAAATAAGTAATACATTGGTAGGTATTTTCAAGAGTACATCTATAAACAGAACAGTTTTATTAATCTTTACTTTTAGAATATCATTAACATAATACTAAATTGAACTTTCAACAAGAAAAATTAAACAAATTACTAAAAAAAAAAAAAAAAAAAAAAAACTAGCAATCATGTAGAATGTGTAAGATTACCAGGACTACAAAAATGCAGAAAAATAGGCTTTACTTATCCAAATGCTCCTGTTGGTTCAAAAGTTAAAGTGCAGAGAACCTCACAGCACAACATGAAGTTACCTTAAAATATAATATAAATACCTCAGCTTTCATGTAAGAAAAAAAACTATTAATACTAGTACTGTGTGCAGGCAGTCTCTCCTGAAGACTAAATTAAACAAACTAATAAAATAAATGGCTCAGGCTTCATAGAAGAAAAAAAAAATTGAACAGAATCTCACAGTATGATGCTGAAGCTGCCTAAACAATGGAAAATAAAATACCATTTTGGCAAAAACGTTGGCATCCATTAATTTTTAAGTAAAAAAAAAAAAAAAAATAAAGTGCACACAGTGCTTCACTGTAAACATAACACACTTTCAGTAACAGACTTTAAGCCTACTCATGCAGTGTTGCCAGATACTGCTGACGTTTTCCAGCCTAAATATGTTCAAAACCCGCCAAAATGCACTTAAAACCGCCCAATCTGGTAACACTGCGCACATGCTGCTTCTCTTGAACGTATACACGGAAGTAAGGCAGAAGGTAGTTTGTCGACGTCACTGCAAGACAACGCCAACGATTGATCAAATTTGCGGGAAAGTTGCGGTGATTGGATAGAATTGCAACACTGCCCTGAATTTGTGGGGATTGGTTGAATTTGCGTTGGTGCTGCAAATCGTGAAATCCTGGAGGGTCTGAATGTTATGTTTGGATGAGACAGAATGATATGCCATGTGCTTTTGGGTATTTTTTAAAACACTTCACACGATTGGCTGAGATACACTGTCTTCCGGTTCAGTGACCAATGATATAATAGTTCACAAAACTGTTTTACCCGCTAAATAAACCATTCGGAATACTTCGGTCCTTTCCGATATTTTCCGATTGATGTGTAAACAACGCTATATTTACCGCAGTGCTTGCTAGCTGGTGCTGACAAATTGATACGCACAAGATTCAGTAAAACGCGACTACACGCTCTACTTATAAATGCGCGACAAAATGAATAGATACGCGATATCACTCTCGCGCCCAAAAAGTGGATGTGCTACAGACAGATAAAAAACGCGCATTATCACGTATTACGCGCCCTAGATTAGGCTCTGCACTGGGCTTTAGTCGGGAATACACCCTGGATGGGATCCCAGTCCATCTCAGGGTACCATGCACTCACATTCAGACACTAATTCACACCTTGGGGCAATCTGGTGTAGCCAATACACTTGCTAGCATGCTTTTGGAAAGTGGGGAGACGCCAAAGAAATCGACACAGGAAGAGCATGAAACTACACAATGAGCTCCGAATCCAACTGAGGACCCTGGAGCTGTGAGACTGCAGCACTAGGGCCAGCGAGTAAAATCCACATCTATAGACTTACACAAGGTAAGTAAGGCTCTGTCCAAGTAATGGGAAGGTGCAGAGTTTAAATTTCAGTACACAACGGCTGAGCCCTTGAACAAGACGCTTACCCTTGCATTGTATTCTAACTCACTTTTAAATCACTTTTGATGAAATTTAAAGCCATCAAACGAATGTAATGTTTTTTTAAAAAAGAAAAAAAATCCCTAAATGTTCATGCTCATTACAGATATTAGTCCACACAAAGTGATGCGTATGGAAATAAAACTCCACTTCTGAAATTGAAAGAAAAAGTAATTTTGCACAAGGCCATCTGCCTAGAGCAGAAAAAAATAAAATGCGTCTGGAAAAATCCCAAGGGAGTCTGGAGCCAGATTCGTGACGTCACCTGCGGAAGCGCCAGCAGGCTGCGAGAGCTTTGCACGGTTTCAGTGCACAGCCTGTGTAGCCCAAGCGCTCCCATTTCTCCCTCATTGTCCGGTCTTTTGGGAAACGATGAGTACTAATCCCATCATGATTGGTGTTGCTACACCCTCCTACGATACATCTGTTAACCATTTTAATAATTACGCGATAACGTTGAAGAAATTTGCAGAAAACCACCAGGTCGTTTTCTCAAACAAACCAGCGCTGACGTAGGATTCAGAGGGAGGCGTCCCGCACGCGACGTCACGAAAATCAATGTTTGTCGGGAAATCCAAATGCCAAGTTTTTTCAGAGGCGGCCCAATTCGCCTCAAATGGCTTGATTTCAACTGAATTTTTCTGGTATTGCGCAAGGTAAAAAAAAAATTGCACAAAATGCAAAATATGACACATACTTGACCAAAGTTTAATATAAAATAGGAGAATTACATTAATCTTGCTCCTGAATTTACCCGTGATATGCACTTTAATGCCCTCACTAGCCCTCTTTACACACAGCCTGCAATATCGTCGTAAAGAAGATTCCTTAAAATTTTGGCTTTGGTTGTTTACACTGAACCAAATAAAGCCGTACCAGTGTGTTTTTTTTTTTACGCAGTGTTCCAGAACGAGAAGTGTGGTGTGCGACACAATGGAGTGTGTGTCGGGGTACATGATGTATGTATGGGGTGAACACATACTATGCGTTGGAAATACAAATATGGCAAGCATACTGCCGTCGCTTTCAAAACAACCCATGTGTTGGAGCTTTTGTAAGCCACGCACATTTATACCACTCTTCAGACGCAGACAAAGTTGCTGTGTGATCAGAAATATGCTGGGGGGGGAGAGAGCCGGAAGTTATTTGAGGCAGAAACGTGTGTGGCCCTTAAATGCCATAATCAGAAACATTTGGATTTGGTCTCGGAAAGAAGAATGTCAAAAAAAAACCAAACATACATACATCGCACCCCTGTTCCGCAATGCCGGCTGTACCTTTTACACAGGCGTCGGTCCTGCTTCTGTTGCTATCGATTGTTCCGGCTCAGAAGTGGAACTGCATAGATGCCTCGTTCCACATTTGAATGTTTTACACAGAACGTGAGGCGGAATAAAGGACTAAGATTCCCACCTTTAATAGGAAGTGTAAAAAGGGCAACCGAGAAAGTAATTAAAACACTCTAGGGAAGCTGCGTTCTCACTGGAGATTATGGAACAGTCAATAAAGGTTAAGCATCCATTAGAGTTAAGCCAACAGCGCCTGGGGGGAAAAGAAAAAAAAAACCAGATGTTTGTGAATTTAGGTGGATCGAGAAAGAGGAGATAAACGCGGCTCATGACTGCAGTCACCAGCTTTGTTTGACTGACAGTAGGATTATATTAGGGTGGAGTGCGCACGCGCGCGTGTGTGTGTGTGTTCTGGTCTGTTTGCACACAGATACACATTTTTGTGGAAGCAGGTTGCTCAAGCCTTTGTCAAAACAATATTATTGCAGTCAACACAAACCTTAAAGCTACTTACACAAGATCATGCACTGTACGGATGAGGAGTTTCAAATCTTACCTGTAAACAGAAAGAGAAAAAAACACCTTCACGTGACTGTACAGTAACACTGTTTATCCACACTTTATACTGTTGATAATGCACGACACTCATTAATCATAGAGCTTAGAGGAAAAAAAAGAAAACTCAGATTGTTACTGGCGGCACGGTGGTGTAGTGGTTAACGCTGTCGCCTCACCGCAAGAAGGTCCGGGTTCGAGCCCCGGGGCCAGCGAGGGCCTTTCTGTGTGGAGTTTGCATGTTCTCCCCGTGTCCGCGTGGGTTTCCTCCGGGTGCTCCGGTTTCCCCCACAGTCCAAAGACATGCAGGTTAGGTTAACTGGTGACTCTGAATTGACCGTAGGTGTGAATGTGAGTGTGAATGGTTGTCTGTGTCTATGTGTCGGCCCTGTGATGACCTGGCGACTTGTCCAGGGTGTACCCCGCCTCTCGCCCTCAGTCAGCTGGGATAGGCTCCAGCTTGCCTGCGACCCTGTAGAACAGGATAAAGCGGCTAGAGATAATGAGATGAGATTGTTACTTTTGGCCATTATAATAGTGTGTCTATTTACTAATTAAAAAATTAGTAAGACGTGAGAACTTCATTAAATTTTATTTTTACCATCCAGCACCAACGTACATACTGGATTTGAATATTAAAAATAGATACGTTATTTACCAGCTGCGAGGTCCGTGTGGTGAAATACCTCGACCGAGGTCTTGAAAGTACTGAGCAAGGCCCTCTGGGTCACGGTATAAATACCGTGACCACGACCTGGGTCGAGGTCACGGTATTTCACCATACGGACCGACCTTAAGCTGGTAAATAATATATTCATTTTTTCTTTACCAAATTCTAACAGAAAACGAGAGCGCCCGAAAGGGAAAACCGAGCCGAGCTGCCATTTTGAATCGTCATTCACGGCTGTAATGCAAATTGCTTCCTCCTCGGTATACAAGTGCACTTCCATGGCAGGAAAAGAAAAAAAAACAAAACAAAACAACATTTTGCCGCCTACGTAGTCCCCTATTTATACAAAATTGAGTCATTCAGGATTCAGCCATGTTTTTGCTCGGCGTTAGCAACCGTTAGAGGTTTTTAGCTTTCTCCTGAAATGTTTTCTTTTATTTCTTCTTCCTCAGGGTAGTAAAACTCGCTTTCGCTGTGAACACTGTCGTTATCACTATCCATGCTGTAAAATTAATGCTATTCTCCTGAGAAATGCGAAAATAAACTGACAAAAATTGCTACGATGTTTGTTGTGAATGAGTGAGTCACTAGAGTTCTGTATCGTAGGATACGGACCCGCTCGCCAGCCAATCAAAGCGCAGGATTTGATGGAAACCGGACCGCGAAAAAAAAAAAGTGATCTTTAAGAAAATAAATACATGCATAGACTAAAAATGATGGGCCATTTTTTTTTTTATTCGATAAAGATTTTCTTGCTTTGCAATGACGTCTAATGTCCATCAGATGGCTCGCCACGATGTTTTTCTGTGTGTGTGTCGGGCTGAAAGATTACCAACTTGCAGTGAAGGGTTTTTACGACATCAGGGGACGGGTTTCTCAGGCTGTTATTCCTGACATGCTGGTACTTTTAACAGAGTCAGTCTGTGTTGAGTGGTAAGGGTGCAGCGCTGGCCTTATTTGGTGAGCTGGCTGGTTGTGTTTAATATGAAAAGAGGCTTTCACAGAGCTGGTTTCGCCACTCTTTCGAGACGTGTGTGCGCACGCACGCATATGTTTGCTTGCATAATCCGAAAAATTACGGACTGCAGTTTTTATCCCATCAAACATTCCATACAGCAGTGTTGTCTGAAATGTTTAAAACTTCCTCCAGGTTCTATGGAATCTTGTTTCCACCGACTTGGCTGTAGAACGCACAGATCTTCTAGTAGGAGGACATTGTGGACAACTTAATCATTAAATATCCCTGTTCATCTTCCTGCTCCATTCTCTCAAACCCCATACCTGAGCCATATTGAGCCGCAATGTAGACGACGCAAGTTCAGGCGCAGTAGCTGTTGCTTTTCGTTATTTGGTTAATAAAGTCACTCCTGCTCATATGCTACCCGGACTGGAGTTCAGGCGAGAGTTCAGTTTATACTGCTGTGTTGCATGAAGGAACAGTCAGTGGACTGAGGACATGGCTCTCTGGCACGCCTCGTCTGTCCACAGGTTTAAATTTAGCCTCAAATCAGTGCAAGCGATGTGCCCAACTATCAAGAGCAGCAGCATCATCGCTTACCCACTCTGCCGCAAGAGATGCTACCAGGCCAAAAGCATGGCTGGGTCGAACCAGCAACCGGAAAACATCACACGCTGAACCAGACATTAAAACAAAGTGGCCTGGACTCCAAAGCAGCTTTTGAATTACAGAAGCCAAGGAAAACCAAATAGTACTCTTGACGCATACGGTCTTTGTCGGCATATTTGCAGGCAAAATTCGGTCCGAAAACAATCCTTTCCTCAGCGTGATTACAAATTCTCTGTTACACGCAGATTAGTCTCAGACAAGTCTGGAGAAAAATACACAAACTGGAGGGGAAGAAGGGGGGGGGGGGGGGGGAAAAAACTCTGCACTCACTGCTTTTGGCTGAAGTCTCTCTCTCTCTCAACATAAAAGAACAAAGTGTTTGGTGAGTAGCCATTATGTGTTTCCTGGTCTGTTGTCAGTGTGTTGCTGACTCCTCAATAATTGTCCTTTTATTTTAATTATACAGGCCAGATAAGAACGCAATACGAGTGATGTAGCAAGTGTGACTTTGTCCGTCTTTGTGGGTCTCTACGTGTGTGTTTTGGAGTGTGAAGGAAGCCTTGGCTCTAGTCTATTCTTAACAGACTCTGTGGAGTCAATGCAGCTGTTTCTGCACAGCCACAGAGGGGGGTTTTAATTGC